>NC_092224.1:64787497-64894997 GCF_036320965.1 Panulirus ornatus
AATCCCTGTAGCACCCCACTTGCTACGTCCAGCCACTCATAGGGGCCCAAGTTTAAAATGAGGCGTTGCTTTCTGCCATATGAGAGAGAGAGAGAGAGAGAGAGAGAGAGAGATGGAGGCCAGGTCACTCGAGTTGACCAAGGAGGCCAGGTCACTGGGGATGACCAAGGAGGCCAGGTCACTCGAGTTGACCAAGGAGGCCAGGTCACTCGAGTTGACCAAGGAGGCCAGGTCACTCGAGTTGACCAAGGAGGCCAGGTCACTCGAGTTGACCAAGGAAGCCAGGTCACTGGGGTTCACCAAAGAGGCCAGGTCACTGGGGTTCACCAAAGAGGCCAGGTCACTGGGGTTCACCAAGGAGGCCAGGTCACTGGGGTTCACCAA
This sequence comes from Panulirus ornatus, assembly GCF_036320965.1. Lineage (NCBI taxonomy): Eukaryota > Metazoa > Arthropoda > Malacostraca > Decapoda > Palinuridae > Panulirus > Panulirus ornatus. The sequence continues at coordinate 64,787,882 of NC_092224.1, forward strand.
GGAGGCCAGGTCACTCGAGTTGACCAAGGAGGCCAGGTCACTCGAGTTGACCAAGGAGGCCAGGTCACTCGAGTTGACCAAGGAGGCCAGGTCACTCGAGTTGACCAAGGAGGCCAGGTCACTGGGGTTCACCAAGGAGGCCAGGTCACTCGAGTTGACCAAGGAGGCCAGGTCACTCGAGTTGACCAAGGAGGCCAGGTCACTCGAGTTGACCAAGGAGGCCAGGTCACTCGAGTTGACCAAGGAGGCCAGGTCACTCGAGTTGACCAAGGAGGCCAGGTCACTCGAGTTGACCAAGGAGGCCAGGTCACTCGAGTTGACCAAGGAGGCCAGGTCACTCGAGTTGACCAAGGAGGCCAGGTCACTCGAGTTGACCAAGGAGGCCAGGTCACTCGAGTTGACCAAGGAGGCCAGGTCACTCGAGTTGACCAAGGAGGCCAGGTCACTCGAGTTGACCAAGGAGGCCAGGTCACTGGGGTTCACCAAGGAGGCCAGGTCACTCGAGTTGACCAAGGAGGCCAGGTCACTCGAGTTGACCAAGGAGGCCAGGTCACTCGAGTTGACCAAGGAGGCCAGGTCACTCGAGTTGACCAAGGAGGCCAGGTCACTGGGGATGACCAAGGAGGCCAGGTCACTCGAGTTGACCAAGGAGGCCAGGTCACTCGAGTTGACCAAGGAGGCCAGGTCACTCGAGTTGACCAAGGAGGCCAGGTCACTCGAGTTGACCAAGGAGGCCAGGTCACTGGGGATGACCAAGGAGGCCAGGTCACTCGAGTTGACCAAGGAGGCCAGGTCACTCGAGTTGACCAAGGAGGCCAGGTCACTGGGGATGACCAAGGAGGCCAGGTCACTCGAGTTGACCAAGGAGGCCAGGTCACTCGAGTTGACCAAGGAGGCCAGGTCACTCGAGTTGACCAAGGAGGCCAGGTCACTGGGGATGACCAAGGAGGCCAGGTCACTGGGGATGACCAAGGAGGCCAGGTCACTCGAGTTGACCAAGGAGGCCAGGTCACTCGAGTTGACCAAGGAGGCCAGGTCACTCGAGTTGACCAAGGAGGCCAGGTCACTCGAGTTGACCAAGGAGGCCAGGTCACTCGAGTTGACCAAGGAGGCCAGGTCACTCGAGTTGACCAAGGAGGCCAGGTCACTCGAGTTGACCAAGGAGGCCAGGTCACTCGAGTTGACCAAGGAGGCCAGGTCACTCGAGTTGACCAAGGAGGCCAGGTCACTCGAGTTGACCAAGGAGGCCAGGTCACTCGAGTTGACCAAGGAGGCCAGGTCACTCGAGTTGACCAAGGAGGCCAGGTCACTGGGGATGACCAAGGAGGCCAGGTCACTCGAGTTGACCAAGGAGGCCAGGTCACTCGAGTTGACCAAGGAGGCCAGGTCACTCGAGTTGACCAAGGAAGCCAGGTCACTGGGGTTCACCAAAGAGGCCAGGTCACTGGGGTCGACCATGGAGGCCACATCACTGGGGTTCACCAAGGAGGCCAGGTCACTCGAGTTGACCAAGGAGGCCAGGTCACTCGAGTTGACCAAGGAGGCCAGGTCACTCGAGTTGACCAAGGAGGCCAGGTCACTCGAGTTGACCAAGGAGGCCAGGTCACTCGAGTTGACCAAGGAGGCCAGGTCACTCGAGTTGACCAAGGAGGCCAGGTCACTCGAGTTGACCAAGGAGGCCAGGTCACTCGAGTTGACCAAGGAGGCCAGGTCACTGGGGATGACCAAGGAAGCCAGGTCACTGGGGTTCACCAAGGAGGCCAGGTCACTCGAGTTGACCAAGGAGGCCAGGTCACTGGGGATGACCAAGGAGGCCAGGTCACTCGAGTTGACCAAGGAGGCCAGGTCACTCGAGTTGACCAAGGAGGCCAGGTCACTCGAGTTGACCAAGGAGGCCAGGTCACTCGAGTTGACCAAGGAGGCCAGGTCACTCGAGTTGACCAAGGAGGCCAGGTCACTCGAGTTGACCAAGGAGGCCAGGTCACTCGAGTTGACCAAGGAGGCCAGGTCACTCGAGTTGACCAAGGAGGCCAGGTCACTCGAGTTGACCAAGGAGGCCAGGTCACTCGAGTTGACCAAGGAGGCCAGGTCACTCGAGTTGACCAAGGAGGCCAGGTCACTCGAGTTGACCAAGGAGGCCAGGTCACTCGAGTTGACCAAGGAGGCCAGGTCACTCGAGTTGACCAAGGAGGCCAGGTCACTCGAGTTGACCAAGGAGGCCAGGTCACTGGGGATGACCAAGGAGGCCAGGTCACTGGGGATGACCAAGGAGGCCAGGTCACTCGAGTTGACCAAGGAGGCCAGGTCACTCGAGTTGACCAAGGAGGCCAGGTCACTCGAGTTGACCAAGGAGGCCAGGTCACTGGGGATGACCAAGGAAGCCAGGTCACTGGGGATGACCAAGGAGGCCAGGTCACTCGAGTTGACCAAGGAGGCCAGGTCACTCGAGTTGACCAAGGAGGCCAGGTCACTGGGGTTCACCAAAGAGGCCAGGTCACTGGGGTTCACCAAAGAGGCCAGGTCACTGGGGTTCACCAAAGAGGCCAGGTCACTGGGGTTCACCAAAGAGGCCAGGTCACTGGGGTTCACCAAAGAGGCCAGGTCACTGGGGATGACCAAGGAGGCCAGGTCACTCGAGTTGACCAAGGAGGCCAGGTCACTGGGGTTCACCAAAGAGGCCAGGTCACTGGGGTTCACCAAAGAGGCCAGGTCACTGGGGTTCACCAAAGAGGCCAGGTCACTGGGGTTCACCAAAGAGGCCAGGTCACTGGGGTTCACCAAAGAGGCCAGGTCACTGGGGTTCACCAAAGAGGCCAGGTCACTGGGGTTCACCAAAGAGGCCAGGTCACTGGGGTTCACCAAAGAGGCCAGGTCACTGGGGTTCACCAAAGAGGCCAGGTCACTGGGGTTCACCAAAGAGGCCAGGTCACTGGGGTTCACCAAAGAGGCCAGGTCACTGGGGTTCACCAAAGAGGCCAGGTCACTGGGGTTCACCAAAGAGGCCAGGTCACTGGGGTTCACCAAAGAGGCCAGGTCACTGGGGTTCACCAAAGAGGCCAGGTCACTGGGGTAAACCAAAGGGGGCCCAAATCACTGGGTGCCCAAAGGGAAAGGGGCCAGGTCACGGGGGTTTTCAAAAAGGGGGCCCAAGGTCACTGGGGTTCCCCAAAAGGGGGGGCCGGGCCCACTGGGGAGGCCCAAAGGGAAAGCCAGGTCACTGGGGTTCCCCAAAAGGGGGGCCAGGTCACTCGAGTTGACCAAGGAGGCCAGGTCACTGGGGATGACCAAGGAGGCCCTGGTCACCGGGGTTCGACAACAGATGCCAGGTCACTGGGGTTTACACAAGAAGCCAGGTCAATGAAGTTGACAGAGAAAACCAGGTCGCTGACTCGCTGTATAGGTCAAACAGGCAGGTCCTGTTCCATTTTCTCCTCTCATTGAACGATCATTTGAAAACGACGTTCCGGAACAACGTAAAAAGAGCCAGCCTATCAGGTCCACCATAGCAGACAGTCGTAAGACACATACGTAACCCCACGACGTAGCCGAGCTGCGTCACGTCCATAAACAGGCAGACACCAAGCCGCACATAAGCTCCAACATACACGCTACCGCTCGTCCGCCACCTCCCCGCCCGCCTGCAACCCACAACACTCCCGAAAATTGTCTAAATAATAAACAAATTACATCAGAACGCGTCCTTTATCGCTACTTCGGAACTCCTACGATACACACAGGAGTGGGCGCCCCCAAAACAAGAACCCTCTCTCTCTCTCTCTCTCTCTCTCTCTCTCTCACGACCCCCCGGCGCGGCAGGGAAGTGTCTGGAGGAGAGGGGTGCCGGACGGCCCGCCCGACAAGGTTAACCTTATAAATAGCAACGCCACACCTGGCCCGGCCTGGGTCTCCTGCATGTGTTGCATCATGCAACACTTGGTCATTCATTACCCCCCACCACCGCTCAGTCTCTCTCTCTCTCTCTCTCTCTCTCTCTCTCTCTCTCTATATATATATATATATATATATATATATATATATATATATATATATATATATATATATAATTTTTTTTTCTTTTCTTTTTCTTTTCATACATATCAACCGTTTCCCGCGTTAGCGACGTAGCGTTAAGAACAGAGGACTGAGCCTTAGAGGGAATATCCTCACTTGGCCCCGTTCTATATTCCTTATTCTAGAAAATTAAAAACGGGGGGGGGGGGGGATTTCTAGTGCCCTCCGCTCCCTCCCCTTTTAGTCGCTTTCTACAACACGCAGGGAATACGTGGGAAGCATTCTTTCTCCCCTATCCCCAGGGATAATATATATATATATATATATATATATATATATATATATATATATATATATATATATATATATATATATATATATATATATATATATATTTTTTTTTTTTTCAAACTATTCGCCATTTCCCGCGTTAGCGAGGTAGCGTTAAGAACAGAGAACTGGGCCACTGAGGGAATATCCTCACCTGGCCCCCTTCTCTGTTCCTTCTTTTGGAAAATTAAAAAAAATTGAGAGGGGAGGATTTCCAGCCCCCCGCTCCCTCCCCTTTTAGTCGCCTTCTACGACACGCAGGGAATACGTGGGAAGTATTCTTTCTCCCCTATCCCCAGGGATAATATATATATATATATATATATATATATATATATATATATATATATATATATATATATATATATATATATAACATACAAACCTCCAACAGCCAGGATCGAACCTGGGACCCCTGTACAACAGGCGGGAGCGCTACTGCTTGGCTATGATCGCGGTAGCGCTCCCGCCTGTTGCACAGGGGTCCCGGGTTCGATCCTGGCTGTTGGAGGTTTGTATGCTCTATGAAGGTGCGCGTTCATATGAATTTTGTTCGTATATATATATCAAACTTGCGACGCAGGATATGTAAAGCACAGGTGATAACCAAAGACCACAGTACAGTTTGATGACTAGTGTTCTACAGTCGTCTTCGTACTAACCCTGTGCTCACTCAAGCCTTACGACGAGGGACACTGGGCGGGCGACAGTTCCCTCCGTCCCAGAGCCTCCATTACCAGGTAATCAGCATCGATCATGTCATTAATAAGTCTTCGCAGACACCCCTCGGCCTTTCAGACACGTCACCATATCCTTGCCAGAGACGTCGTAAGATCCCAAAATGATGTCTACATGACGCAAAAGAATCGCACAACCTGACGCCAGCCATGCGATGCGTAACCCGTGCCACAAGACGAAGGTCCTCGGAACTAACGACCCATAACTTATAATCATGTGGGGGTCTGGTTGTGGGGTGGCGGGTTAAGCTGTGGCTCCGGTGCATCACACACGATGGATGGAGAATGGATAAGGGCGAATGAGGCCTCTGCTTCGTCTGCTCCTGGCAGCTACTTCGCTAACAAGGGAAACAACGAATCAGGCATAAAAGGGAACACAAAAAGTAATATATTTAACCAGGGAAAACCTGGAGGCTTTCTCATGCCATGTGAAGACTCCAGGTTAACCCACATCAAGGTGTCATGTACAAGCGTCAACACCAGGGGGGTGCACGACCCCCTCCCACTGCCCCTTACCAGCGTGCCTTTTCTTGTCCTTGTAACGTCGTTATCATCGTCCCTTGTCCTTGTAACGCCCTTACCACTGTCATCTGTCCTTGTAGTGTCCTTACCATAGTCCTTTGTCCTTGTAACGTCCTTACCATTGTCCTTTGCCCTTGTAACATCCTGACCACTGCTTAACTAGATCATATATTTTTTTGACGAGTCTTGATCACCGTGTTTGAGCCCGACTGTCCAACATACACATATCGACAGAATTGCTTTTGAAGTCATAAAACAATATATATATATATATATATATATATATATATATATATATATATATATATATACACTAATTTGTATGTATTCGTGCTGTCTACGATCGTTTATTTCTATTTGACACTTAGTATAAAGATGGCGAAGTTACCGCTCATTTTTCACAGGTCGAATTCGAGAGAATTTTATTTACATCATTGCGTGAAAAGTTCTAGCCAAAGCCGAGAGAAATTTTGTGAGCTTGTTTACGTCTGTATGAGAATGGTTGTGACGAAGTTTGAACGTGTGTGGATGGAAAAGAGGCAAGTTATAATAGCTATTTACCCTGACGGTGGAGGACCAGAGTCAAACCGAGCCACGAAGTCCAAATTGTGTATTAACTCCTCCTCCTGGTGGCTGTGGATATACACCCGCTCACACTAGAGATAACGTAACCTTTTTCTTTTCTTTCAAAGGCATCACACGACCTAACCGCGTTATGACAACTCAAACGGTGAATTCTTATCGTGATATTTTGCAGATCACAACCAAATGTCATGACATTAAACTGTTCAAGACCGCAAAAAAGAAAAGAAAAAAAAGAGTGTGGCGCACAAAGAGACGCACGTAAACAGAGATTAGATTGATAAGCATGGATATATATATATATATATATATATATATATATATATATATATATATATATATATATAGAGAGAGAGAGAGAGAGAGAGAGAGAGAGAGAGAGAGAGTCTGTAAGTCTTCCCCGCGAGTTAAATGTGGACACTTATATACCATCAAAAGAGCATCATTGGTTCCCGTTTGCATTTGGAAAAAAAGAGAATGGAGTGACTGATCCCGTACCACGAAAGGTGACACATTTCTTCCGTAAAACTCATCGTGTCAGCCTTCCTAAAACCACATCTGAGGGCTGGATGCAGGGGAGGAGGAAGGAAGGACGGAGGGAATGGTCGGGAAAAGTGAGGTTTTACGGAAGAGGCAATAATAATAATGAGGAGCAGGAAAGGTTTAGCATCAAGGAGAAGAAGAAGAAGAAAGAGAGAGAGAGAGAGAGAGAGAGAGAGAGAGAGAGAGAGAGAGAGAGAGAGAGAGAGAGAGAGAGAGAGAGAGGCGAAAAAGAAAAAGGACCGAGACCAGGAGGGTGGTGAGAGGAAGGAAGAAGGGAGGGGAGGGTGGTGAGAGGACACGAGTCACAGGCCTTCACACGAGCGGGGCAGGACATTTGTCACCGTCCACAGTCCTGTTATGCCCCGGTAAATACCATCTTGCCCGTAAAAGGTGAAAGCCCAAAGTCAAGGACTACAGCCGAGCTCTTGGTGCCCGCCGCCGCTGTAGGCCGGCCAACCTTCTGACATTTGCGCCAGGGAATTTCTTTTGTAATATTCGTAAAGAGGACATGAGCACGCGTGTGCTCAGGCGGCCGGGCCAGAGGAACGTGCTGCTAGGAGGTGGCCAGGAGCACCTCACCTACGTGGCCAGGAGCCCCTCACCTACTTGGCCAGGAGGCCCTCACCTGCGTGGCCAGGACCACTAACCTACGTGGCCAGGAGCCCCTCACCTACGTGGCCAGGAGGCCCTCACCTACGTGGCCAGGAGCACTCACCTACGTGGCCAGGAGCCCCTCACCTACGGGGCCAGGAGGCCCTCATCTACGTGGCCAGGATGCTTCACCTATGTGGCTCGGAGCCCTCACGCCCATGAGACATGAGCACGTGTGTTGTGGCTGCCTGAAGCCAGGCTACGGGAAGGAGCCCTCACCATGCGCCACTACACACTGCCTTGTGACGCCTCACACCACACGCCTCCCTCATGGCTCGAACTGTAAGCTATTAAGAAACTGGATGACTTCTGAAGTTAGCCTGGACGAGTTCCACTCCTGGGTTGCGGCAAACGGCTCACAGCCAACCCCAGCCGTTCATCCTGGCTTAGGTTGGTGTGTGTGTGTGTGTGTGTGTGTGTGTGTGTGTGTGTGTGTGTGTGTGTGTGTGTGTGTGTGTGCACAGAATTAAAGACATGATACATATACACACGGTTACGAGACAGGGGCAACACGAGTGTAGAGGCCCTTATTCGTGTACAGAACTAATAAACCCACACATAGACAGACAGACAGACAGACAGACACACACACACACACACACACACACACACACACACACACACACACACACACCCTTCATAGAAAAGGTAAGTCAGGTGGAGCTAGGTCAGGCCAGGTCCTGGCTCACCCTGACACCCTCCCTCCACCTGTGGTTCAGGTCAACACAGGATAGTAATTGGTCGCCTCTATTACCGCCGTCCATGATGGGCCTCGTCAGGGCCAGCCAGCCAGCCAACCAGGCAGCCGCCCGCTGGCTGCCTCAAGTCAACTCCAATTGCCGTGCTACCTGGAGCCCAACACCAGACCCCAGACACAGCCCGCCCTCAGGCCCTAAACGGCCCGCCATCCGGCCCTACATAGCCCGCCCTCAGGCCCTACATGGCCTGCCCTTCGGCCCTGTATAGCCTGCCCTCCGGCCCTACATAGCCCGCCCTCAGGCCCTACATAGCCCGCCCTCAGGCCCTACAAAGCCCGCCCTCTGGCCCTATATAGCCCGCCCCCTGGGCCTACACAGCCAGCTCTCCGGCCCTAAATAGCCCGCCCTCCGGCCCTACCTGGCCCGCCCTCCGGCCCTGATCACATTCGTCTATTCTATCGTTACTGTCGTCAATACTGGGTGGCTTACGAAGGAAAAGTAATGGGTTGGCGAGGGGAAGGTATAATGGGAAGGAAGAAGGAAGGGGACTGGAGAGGGGAAAGGCATATCCGGTATGTGATCTCTTACTGTGTCATCCACACATGCTTGGTGATGATCCAGGATACCCGCTACCTCACGCACCACTCACTCACTCCTCCTATGGCGATCATTTCATCAGACAGCGATAAAGAGCACACAGTTACATACTCGCCTCACCTACCACAGCAGCAGGAGGAGGAGGAGGAGGAGGAGGAGGTGGTGCAGTTTTATGGAGGAACCGTGGCTGCAGAAATATCCAGCGCACCGAGATTAACTCTCTTATCACGGTCAAAACTCTGATTTGGTACTCGTATTTGCAATGATTTTGTTCATTCAACTAACTCTTTTTATCCTACCACATACGTCGTCTTGCACCTGTAGCATCCTATCATTAGAGAGATAACATAACACCTCGCACCCTCACCTAAGTGGTCGCCTGTTCAAGGTGTTCGCAGTGTCCCGTGGTACACCTAATGCTACCTGTCCCAGACCACTGTATGTATATGATGATCACAGGGCGCTATCATCGCGTCTGCTCCTCCTCCGTCCGTGTCTGCTCCTCCTCCGTCAGTGTCTGCTCCTCCTCCGTCAGTGTCTGCTCCTCCTCCGTCCGTGTCTGCTCCTCCTCCGTCAGTGTCTGCTCCTCCTCCGTCCGTGTCTGCTCCTCCTCCGTCCGTGTCTGCTCCTCCTCCTCCGTCCTGTGATACAAGCTATCACCCTCCTCTTCCTCCTCTGGCCCGTGGCTCACCTCTCTTACCCTATGGACACTCCCTCCTGCCTTACAGCGGCTGCACCTCCTTCAGAGAATCTCTCGCCCTCCATCCTGAGTGGACCAACTGCTGCTCTACACTCTGGCTTTGATAGACCTCTCTCTCTCTCTCTCTCTCTCTCTCTCTCTCTCTCTCTCTCTCTCTCTCTCTCTCTCTCTCTCTCTTATATGGAGCGTACAAGCTGGCGCCGTACACTCAGGCTTTGATATATGCTATGACTCTTTTTTCTCAAGGTATCTCCTCCGCGCAAACACACACACACACACATACACAAAAAAAGCGCGCGCGCGCGCGCAGGTGCTAACACTGCAAGGGAGAAGCCACCTCCAGCGAGGTTCTATCGTCGTTAGCGAACGAAGAAAAAAAATGTACAGCGTCGTCAAGGATCTTCTCACCCCGAGGGAGCCTCCCTTACCCAGCCACTATGTGAAGCGCACCCTCGCCACAGCAGAAGCCTCACAGAAGAGGGTTCTGAGGTTGTATAATGAAATAATAATAATAAAAATAATAATAATAATAAATGATAAAACTGATAATAATAAATGATAATGATAATATAATAACAATAACAATAATAATGATAATAATAATAATAATAATAATAATAATAATAATAATAATAATAAATAATAATAACAACAACAATAATAATAATAATAATGATAATAATAATAACAATAATAATAATAATAATAATAATAATAATAATAATAATACCAACGCCTGAGTTTGTCCAGATATAGTTGCCCGTCGTAGTCTTAAATGGTTTAAGCAGTACGTGAAAATATATTCAGATGCGACTTGGTTCCTTCTGCCGAGTCAGGTACATAAATCAGGAACAGGAGCGGCACCAAGAACAGGCCTGCGGGACGCCAGTGGTCAGTTTCACCGGGACTCATAACGCGCGTGCTCTTGTGCCCTCCCCACCGAGGCAATCATCGATCTACAGTTGGGAGTTCTCCTGTTACGTCTGCCTGGAAATCCATCTATACCTACATTCTGCTACGAACTTCCTGTGATAGGAGTACAGGAGACTGAGTTAGTGCTCACTTTATATCAGATGTCTAGAGGGTTCATTATCCACTCCATCATCATCATTATAATCACTCAAAGTCATTTGTTTCCACGTATTTCAACAGTGTGTGTCGGTCAGTGATGCCAGTCTGTAATTCAGTGTATGCTTTCCCCCATCGCCGTTCTGAAAAATTGGCACGACGCTGGTTCTCCTCCTCCTCCCATGGTTCTCTCGCCTCGCCTCCAGGAGTGCTGGTTCTCCTCCTCCTCCTCCCATGGTTCTCTCGCCTCGCCTCACAGGAGTGCTGGCTCTCCTCCTCCTCCTCCCATGGTTCTCTCGCCTCGCCTCCCGGAGTGCTTAAAGTCGTTGAGTATTTCTGCACACTTCCTCAGTGCACCGGGAGAGACATTAGGAGGGTGATGCATCCTATATGTTTCTCAATCTTATCATGAACTCATAAACTGTCTCTGGTTCTTAAAAGATTTCCCTGGTATCTTCTCCATCGCACGCGGCAACTGCTGGCCATGATGTGTCCTCTGCTGTGAATACACTTCGCTTCTCACGTGTCTTTTTCTATAAGAAATATTTCTTCCCCTATGAGCCTTTGTGCTTGATTATTTACTCTGTGACAATTTCACACCCGAAAAATTCATGAAAAAGTGTGTAAGATAATCGCTTGCCTCGTTCATCTATTTCTTTTCTAATTTCTATGCTGCGCCAACACCTGATTTTTTTCTAACTTTTAAATGCTGACTTGGTCCTTGCGTCGTCCACATCATCTCCACGGAAGGTTCCCCCTCCTTTCCTAAGACTTTCCACATCATGTGGTTAACCATCAAGTCTTTCCTCTCCAACCCCCCACACTCTCTCTCTACACTGATCAAATCCTGCACCCAGCAACTGGCTACCTCGCTACACGCGTCACAGACCCTCCTGTACCAGTGTCCCATGCTCTCACGGGGGAGTTCCCTCGTTCCCTTTTTCATCTTCCGGAGAAACTATTTAGTTCTGTAGACTTTCTTCCTTTCGTATCTCGTAAAATACATAAACTTACACAAGGATGGATATATAGAGATGGAAGGCATGCCTGACCTACCTGATGACCACAAGGATGGATGTATAGAGAGGGAAGACATGCTTGACCTACCTGATGACCACAAGGATGGATGTATAGAGAGGGAAGACATGCTTGACCTACCTGATGACCACAAGGATGGATATATAGAGAGGGAAGACATGCTTGACCTACCTGATGACCACAAGGATGGATATATAGAGATGGAAGACATGCCTGACCCACCTGATGACCACAAGGATGGATATATAGAGATGGAAGACATGCTCGACCTACCTGATGAGCACAAGGATGGATATATAGAGAGGGAAGACATGCCTGACCTACCTGATGACCACAAGGATGGATATATAGAGATGGAAGACATGCTTGACCCACCTGATGACCACAAGGATGGATATATAGAGATGGAAGACATGCTCGACCTACCTGATGAGCAGAGCGATGATGACTATAGCCAAGGCGACGGACACCATAGCGATGGGGAGAGCAAGACCCAGGGGCGCTCCGCTGTACCCGCCATCTGTCGGGACACAACACAAACACGTCAACCACCACCACGTCACCCAGACCTCACAACATTATGATGTGGACGACGATATCATAGTAGCCATATCAAACACACACATACACACACATACACACACACACACACACACACACACACACACACACACACACACACACACACACACACACGACTTAGGCTGTCGTGTGTGTGTGTGTGTGTGTGTGTGTACATATATAAGGATAAAGACATGGTACATATAGTATATAGAAGGTTAAGACAAAGGAGCACTCAGAGTGTATAACTCTCACTGTAACACACACACACACACACACACACACACACACACACACACACACACACACACACAGACACACACTCACACACACACACACACACACACTCACAAGAAAATATTAGAATAACATTTATGTTCGAGGCTAAGAAAACACTCATCATTGGTTCACGTCTTACATAAGGCCAAAACTAGAAAATGCTTCTCAAGTTTACCCACCAAACCTAAAGAAGCAGTAAGCACTGAGAGAGAAGGTCCAGAGGAGGAGGACAAGGATGGCACCAGAATTAATAAGAGCCGACTTACAAGGATAGGTTAGAAGCCTTATATTTGTCCGGAGGGGAAGAGAAAAGACTGAGGAGTGACCTGATCACAATCTATAAAATCCATGACAGCTTACGATAGTGAACAGTTCATCGACAGATGTAGGGATAGAACAACCAGAGGTCATAACTGTAAATTTAGGAAGATACTCGTCATAGAAGATGTCAAGATGTACTTCTCTGGAATGAGAGAGGCGGAGGAATGGACTAAACTGAATGACGAAAGAATACACCATGGAAAGGTCTGTGTGGGGCCAGAATGGGGAGAGGGAGCTGTGGTTTCGGTGCATTACACATGACAGATAGAGAATGAATGGGAGCGGTTAAGGCTTCTCTTAATCTGTTTCCTGGCGCTCCCACACTAATGCGGGAAACGGCGGACAAGTGTATATGAATATATATTCTAACTTCTTCTTTTTTTTTGTACGAGAACTTGATCATCTAAGCATGACCGTCTGCCTCTTATTTAGCAAGTTATTAACACAAATTCCACCTTACCAGTCGTCCTCAAGTGTCTTGTTACTTATAAATTCGCTTATCAGTCATGTACGTCGTACCCTACTGAGTACGACGTTACGACCCCCCCCCCCTTGAGCACGACGGTACGACCCTGCCACCCTCTAGACAAGTCGACGGTACGACCCCTCGGGTGTGCTCCTGGCCTGACCTTTGCCCAGGTTGTTAACTTTGTGAGCATGAGAGCCAAGGATCGCTCCGTCATGTCTTCAACTGGTGCGCCGTCGTGCCCGAGGAGGGGCCGGGAGGGAGGCGACCTTCAGCAGGTGGCGCTGAGGCTGGACGATGATGACGACGCCTCGCCCTCCGCTCACACCAGGACGACCCGGCGGTGCTGGCTGGAGGTTCACGCCTCCCTAGCTGCGTCCTGTCTTCACCCACCTCACTCCAGCCTGGGTCTGCATCTGCCTGACCTCTGGCGATGGCGGTCATGACGTGCATGACGATGTGGCGCATTGTAATAATAAGCACCACGTCTTTACCATACCTCCTTCCGTCTCATCCTGCAGAAGGCAATGATCGAAGGCTTCCTCCCTCTGTTCATCCGTCACCTCCCATAGTTCTAGCACCGGTAGCGTTGCGACCCGTGATACCGCCTCTGGCCACTCATCCACGCGACTCTCCCCTGAAGGACGACGCTCCGAGGTGTTGGCTGACTGTGTGTGTACAGCACGTGCCCCCCTTGCACCATCTCCCCTCCCCTCCACATACTGGAGGGAATGGTGACACTGACTCACGTGAGGTACGAGTCGTCCAGGATCCTCCGCTCCGCTGGTGTTATAATGGACGTATGAGACGGTCGACACCGACGCCCATCCCAGGGTCACCTGCGCACACACACCGATTCTTGAGGCTTGTTTCTACCAGTACGGTGGCCAGGCTCTGGTCTACTCTCTACCAGTACGGTGGCCACAGTCTGGTCTACTCTCTACCAGTATGGTGGCCACAGTCTGGTCTACTCTCTACCAGTATGGTGGCCACAGTCTGGTCTACTCGCTACCAGTATGGTGGCCAGGCTCTGGTCTACTCTCTACCAGTATGGTGGCCACAGTCTGGTCTTCTCTCTACCAGTATGGTGGCCACAGTCTGGTCTACTCTCTACCAGTATGGTGGCCACAGTCTGGTCTACTCTCTACCAGTATGGTGGCCACAGTCTAGTCTACTCTCTACCAGTATGGTGGCCACAGTCTGGTCTACTCTCTACCAGTATGGTGGCCACAGTCTGGTCTACTCTCTACCAGTATGGTGGCCACAGTCTGGTCTACTCTCTACCAGTATGGTGGCCACAGTCTAGTCTACTCGCTACCAGTATGGTGGCCACAGTCTGGTCTACTCTCTACCAGTATGGTGGCCACAGTCTGGTCTACTCGCTACCAGTATGGTGGCCAAAGTCTGGTCTACTCTCCACCAGTATGGTGGCCACAGTCTGGTCTACTCTCCACCAGTATGGTGGCCACAGTCTGGTCTACTCTCTACCAGTATGGTGGCCACAGTCTGGTCTACTCTCTACCAGTATGGTGGCCACAGTCTGGTCTACTCTCTACCAGTATGGTGGCCACAGTCTGGTCTACTCTCTACCAGTATGGTGGCCACAGTCTGGTCTACTCTCTACCAGTATGGAGGCCACAGTCTGGTCTACTCTCTACCAGTATGGTGGCCATAGTCTGGTCTACTCTCTACCAGTATGGTGGCCACAGTCTGGTCTACTCGCCACCAGTATGATGGCCACAGTCTGGTCTACTCTCACAGTTTCCGACTTGCATAACGTATATTGTTCGAGTAAAAGTATCGCTCATAATTTCTCAGACCGCTGGTGTATCTCGTTCATGTCTTCCTGTAACCTGTCACGCTCCATTACCCCACATTACACTCGTAATTCTATTATCGTGTTCTGATAAGATTAAATTTCCTCCGCGCGCGTGTGTGTGTGTGTGTGTGTGTGTGTGTGTGTGTGTGTGTGTGTGTGTGTGTGTGTGTGTGTGTGTGTGTGTGTGTGCGTACATTCTAAACTAAGGACCTCCACATCAACCATCCCAGAGAGAAGGGTGAACACCTGCGTTGGGTGTGGGTCCGACACCCCCCACCCCCTTCCCCTCCCCGGATGGGCCCGTGCAGATTCATGGTCAGCAATGCCTTCTTTGTGTACGATTTCCCCATCTGTGATTACTTAACTTACATTTACGGGAAGAGAGCGATACAAGTGTGGTCTCGCCCTTTGACTACACACAGTGGCTTTAACTTGTCCAGAAAATCACACACTCCCACAGCCCTAAGGCCTCGATCATCATACCGATACCTAATGGATACTCAGGTAACACATTACCTGATACAGTTAAGATGTTTCCCTCAGCTGCAAGGCCGATGACCTGACCTCCTATGCCACGGTAGGGGGAACTAGGCCCCTGACGTGTACATCATGTTGGTCAGTGACACATTATATTCAAGTTGGCATTTATCACACGTCAAACATACATACTCTCTCTCTCTCTCTCTCTCTCTCTCTCTCTCTCTCTCTCTCTCTCTCTCTCTCTCTCTCTCTCTCTCACACACCTGAATACTATCCTCTAAACCCTAGCCTCAGCCACGCGACAGTCACATGGACGTCGTCCTGAGTCCTTTCCCTATCCCCAGGACGTGATGTTCCATCATCCAACTAGCCTGCCAGGCTGGTAGATCAACCAGGATCCTCCTGCAATATTGTGTGGTCGCTCACATCGACCAGCTCCCTACGTTCGTCCTACATAATAATCTGCAGACACACCGACCCCCAGGGCCTCAAAGATCTTATCCAGTCCCTCAACAACATTAAGAAAATCCTCTTCGCCACTGAACACTGTGTCCACCAGCCTCTCTCTGTTCGTGTCATCTTCCACCTCCAGAAGTTCTCTCTCCTCACTGGTAAACAATATGATTGAAATCAATCGTTTAGCATCTCAATTCTCTCTCCTCCTTTCTCTTAAGCCTTCCGTGTCTTCGGCCATTACCCCAAATAACTGTTTAACTTTCAACTTTTCCCTGGTAAGATTGTGACACGTTTTTGGATTGACATCACTGTTATTTCCCCGTTTCTTTATTTCTTTCTCCTAAAAAAAAACAGACGACCTGGACGTAGGGACATCGGGGGGTCCCTGTTGTCTGTCCTTCCCGTTCACTCGTACGTGTGGACAATGAGCCACAATGCGCCTCCTGGGGGTCTCCCTACAGTATATTCCCGTGGCTGTATTACCAGATTCTGGCTTCCAGAAGCCGGTGTCCGTCCATTCACCTTCACATTTATCAAACCACATCTTTTTTTCATCTTTTGATATTTTCTTGTGGTTCTTCACCCGGAACCCACGTATTGTCTCAGCACTGATACACGGCACTACGTAACGCTGGTATAGCCACACTCATTCATTATCTTTACTCAGTACACCCTAACCGTGGTGTAGCGATTAGCGCTGTTGACCATGAAGCACTTACGGGCCGCCAGGGGTCCAGAGAACAGGTTCGAATCTCGGTTGCAGCAGATGGTCTACAGTGAATCGCTATATATCCTAACATACTTGATTGCGCAATTTTCCGCGTTAGCGAGCTAGCGCCAGGAACGGGCCGCGTTCGCTCATATCAATTTCCTAGCTATCACGTATATTGCACCGAAACCACAGCTCCCTATCCAGGCCCCACAGACCTGTCCATGGTTTACCCAAGACGCTTCACATGCCCTGGCTCCATCCACTAACAGCACGTCGACCACTGTGTATCACATTGTTCCAATTCACTCTGTCCCTTGAACGCCTTTCACCCTTTGCATGGAAGCGGAAGTGAGTCACAGGGTGTGGGAGGGGACGAAGGTTCTGGGAGCGTTAAGCAATGTGTGGAAGGCGAGAACATGATCTCGGAGAGCAAAATCGGTATGTTTGAAGTAATAGTGGTTCCAACAATGTTATATGGATGCGAGGCGTGGGCTATAGATAGGGTTGTGCGGAGGAGGGGGGATATGTTAGAAATGAGATGTTTAAGGACAATATGTGGTGTGAGGTGGTTTGATCGAGTAAGTAATGAAAGGATAAGAGAGATGTGTGGTAATAAAAATGAGTGTGATTGAGAGAGCAGAAGAAGGTTATTGAAATGGTCTGGTCACATGGAGAGAATGAGTGAGGAGAGATTGACAAAGAGGATATACGTGTCAGAGGTGGAGGGATCGAGGAGAAGTGGGAGACCAAATTGGAGGTGAAAGAATGGAGTGATAAACATTTTGAGCGATCGGGGCCTGAACTTACAGCAGGGTGAAAGGCGTGCAAGGAACTGAGTGAATTGGAACGATGTGGTATACCGGGGTCGACGTGCTACCAATGGATTGAACCGGGGCATGTGAAGCGTCTGGGGTACACCATGGAAATTTTTGTGGGGCCTGGATGTGGAAATGGAGCTGTGGTTTCGGTGCATAACACATGACAGCTAAAGATTGAGTGTGAATGAATGTGGCCTCTGTTGTCTTTTCCTAACGCTACATCGCGCGCGCACGGGAGGAAGGGGGTGCTATTTCATGTGTGGCGGGGTGGCGATTTGAATGGATGAAAGCAGCAAGTATGAGTATGTACATGTGTATATATGTATATGTGCGTGTGTGGGCCTGTATGTGGGTGGGTTGGGCCTGTTTCCTCGCGCTACCTCGCTAACGCAGGAGACAGCGATAAAGCACAATATATATATATATATATATATATATATATATATATATATATATATATATATATATATATACACACACAGTGTTAGTGAAATGGTCTTGATTAAAGGCATTCAGCTGCCCGTGCTGTCTCAGCTAACATAAAACACATTCCGGAAGTCACGTTCTTCCTCCCTTTCATCAAAAGCTCGACAGGTTAACGACCCAAACACAACATTTCTCTAATACTTTATAACCTCATTCCATCTTTCTCCCTCACTACGTCACGTCCCCTGAAAACCAACTCCTCCTTAAATCGCACATCTGGACAGCGGCTCCTGGTTCGGTCGTCGCCACCCACTCACGTCTTTGTCGCATCTCAAACCTAAATTCCCTCTTGTTCCCCTTTTTCTAAACCCGGATGGTCGGCCTCTCAGAAACACGGAGGCTTTTAACTACGGAACAGCGGCTCCAATTACACAAATCATTCAGTCATTCGTCCTGGTATGGCACACGGCTCTCACACCCAGGGTCACTTTAGTCCGATGTATTTACGTGACAGAGAAGCTTCCAAAGCAAAGCAATCCGACCTATCGCCTCTCTCTCCAGACAACCTCAAAACTTGACCCACTCTCCCTCACGTTCCCGGTGCTGGTTCACAAATTACGACAACTATATCCCTCGTCCCCCACAAGTACCGTGCAGGTGGATATCTATGGCTGGCAGACATACCGTGGTGCCCCAGGTGAAGAGACGGACCCATGTGGCAGGTAGGTGGCTGAGGCAGGAGATGTGCCTCAATACTCCTCATCTCCACTGTGCCACACACCCACTGCCAACAGTCCTCAACATTACTGTTGCCTTGAACGTCCCACTGTAACAGGCCCGTGACCACTAGGACAGTCCTTGATAGACGTATGTTGAGTAACTTGCCAAGGGACAATCACTTAAGACTTACTTATGAGACACCTCCCACTTTGGTGGGTGTTAAGTGTAAAGTGTAAAGTATCTATGTAACAGTATGTCCTGCGAGTCAATTGTTTATAGACAACTTTTCATGAACTACGTCTGTCGCTCCCTGAGCGTAATTAACTGACAAAATATATAAAAATCCTCTTCTAAAGATATTAATCTGGGTTTAGCTCGAGAGAGGTGGCTCCTTGTGTGTCCCCACGAGCGGGAAGACCACGTACTGCCGGGCACAGCGCTGCTTCACATGACAAATGTGTGGCCGCTGGGAAGGAACTCAAGGACAGAGCGTTATCATATTTGTTTCTTTCCCTACACCGCTAAGTTCTAGAACTCCTTACCATCTCATGTCTTTCCTAACAGCTTCAGCCCGTCCGTTCTTACAGGGCAGGCTTTCCACTTTCTTTGAAACTCCTCCGCTATTTCTTTCTTTTCTCGTCTTACTTCTCCATCATTTCTAATTCTTTTTTGTATCCAGTGTGAGGCCAGGTCTCGATAAAGACTCCTGATTCCCGTCTGTGGCCGGAGCTTTCGAAAGAAGTGATCACCAAACTCCTGGTGATGACCTGATCTATGTTTTGTTTTGTTTTCTCAATTCCCTTGACCTACCAAACAACTTCTGGCAACAGTCTTGTCAAGACAGTAATCCAACTTCATCAGCACATGATCACTCTTACCACATGGTGTGTGTGTGTGTGTGTGTGTGTGTGTGTGTGTGTGTGTGTGTGTGTGTGACCCTGGGCCAGCGTCTGGCCGTAGGTCTGGCCAGACCTGACCTTTGGCCAGCGTGGGTAACCTCGTGCGCACCAAGAGAGGACCTCGTTCACCTGGATCAACACGACACACCAGGTGAGGGAGTGACTGCTTTAGCATGGAGCCTCCCGTTCACAGTATCGATCACCATCACTCACTAGTACTGGCAATCACTATCATCAGCGACTAATCAATAGGTAAACTCGGGAGTGATTAACATCTGACTGAGCGAGCAGTGTGGTCAAGGATCAGCTGTGGTACCTGCATATGCAAGACATACCAGTATGACAGGCCCCTGCAGACGCAAGTTTACTGTAACGTGCGTCCATTATGTTTTCCCCCCACCCCGCCCGCCCGCCCGCCACTTGTGCAAGCTACCACCCAGTTTCCCTCCCTCCCTCACCACCACCACGACGACCACCACCCTGACGCGCCCCACTTCGGCTCCAGTGATCACCTTCGCCTCAGCGTTTACATCCTTGGCCACCACGACTGTCTGCCTACGGTCACTTCCCTCGAGCACGACGGGACGACCCTTGAACACAACGTGTACTTACGATCCTCCTGCTTACGATAGCTTGGCCTTTGACCTGACCCCTCCAACCTGATGACCATGTTCGAGACACGAGAATTTCTGCTGATGAAGTGTGTGTGTGTGTGTGTGTGTGTGTGTGTGCGCGCGCGCGCTACGCTAATAGACGTCTGACAGATACGTATTGCGATAGATGGGTTGTGAAGTAGGAGCTAGATTATGAAGGCCTCTCTCAACACCTGTAATTACGCCTTTCACAATGAATGTGTAGTCGGTGGTCGGGCAATCGTACATCACACGTACGGTATGATTTTGTCTTTTTCATACATGTTCTCATCTACTGCAACACTTCCAGCCCGGCCAATCAATTGGTGCAATAGCTACATCACTGCCAATCATTTCGTGCAATAGCTACATCACTGCCAATCATTTGGTGCAATAGCTACATCACTGCCAATCAATTGGTGCAATAGCTACATCACTGCCAATCATTTGGTGCAATAGCTACATCACTGCCAATCACTTGGTGCAATAGCTACATCACTGCCAATCACTTGGTGCAATAGCTACATCACTGCCAATCACTTGGTGCAATAGCTACATCACTGCCAATCATTTAGTACAATAAATACATCACTGCCAATCACTTGGTGCAATAGCTACATCACTGCCAATCACTTGGTGCAATAGCTACATCACTGCCAATCACTTGGTGCAATAGCTACATCACTGCCAATCATTTAGTACAATACCTACATCCGCGCCAATCATTTCTAACTTAACACTTATTTTTTTCAGTAGACTGCAGTTAGACATCTTCTTTCTTCCCCCTTATCGAATCAGCTGGACCCGAGCGCAGTTGACATCCTTCCTCAGACGTGAGATCTGAGTTCATCTGATTTAGGGGGTAAAGTGTCAGTAACCAGCGGGTAATGCTTAATGGTAATATCATGGCCATCACCACACGGGGGTAGCCCGTCTATTGTATATACAAGGTCCGGTTTTTATCCGTGGCACCTCGGTCTTTGTAGAAACTTATAGCTTGGGCTTCGACGTTAGACGGATCGTGGGGTGGATGATGTTATCCTAGGATAACGCATCACTTCAGCTTTCCTGCTGCTGCCTCTTGGAACCTTAAGTGTGATGTGGGAGCGTTATCCAGCATCCCCTCAGACACCTCTCTCTCTCTCTCTCTCTCTCTCTCTCTCTCTCTCTCTCTCTCTCTCTCGTGGTAAGGTAAGACAGGTTCTCCAAACCACGAGTTTTTTTTAAAAATCTTTCCCCCCCCCGTCCATGGAGTCCAAACGGTCACCTCCGTTGCTATTTTCACACATCTAAACGTGAGTACCTCCCTGGTGACGAAGCCCCTCGCACCCACCCCCCCACCGTGTAAAACAATGAGAACGGGAACCACGGCCGCCTTTCGTTGTGGGTCTAACGTTACCATGCGTGCGTGCGTGCGGCACGGTCGGGGCCACCATCGTTCACACGTGAATTTTCGTGCACTCAAGATCTCTTCCAGGGGCACTTCTGGCCCTCCGTTGCTTGGGGTTACCTTTTCCCCAGTCGGGTTTTTTACCCATTACCCCGAAGGCACTCCTTCCTCGCTAACACCCAAGTTATCCCTCCCTCATTAAAAGCGACCAACCATCGGACACTTTCTTGTCTCTAAAACCAAAAGTTTCCGATCAAGTAACTTCCCACCATGTCCTCCTCTCCCACCTTCGAACTTCACAGGATTTTTCCCCCTCTCCCGTAGATTGTTACAGTTTCTTTCCCCATCGTCCATGCTGAAATCGTCCACATTACCTGTACAGAGCTAGGGACACGCACATTCTTGACGCTGTGGGCGAGTAAACGATTTGGGCTAGAGAGAGAGAGAGAGAGAGAGAGAGAGAGAGAGAGAGAGAGAGAGAGAGAGAGAGAGAGAGAGAGAGAGAGAGAGATTCGGACGTCCGTCGCTTCAAACTCGCTCCTCCGCCGCCGTGCCTAGCTAGCGACACCTCGCCTGACCTCGGCAGTCGTCTGGGCGACCTCGGGGGTGCTCGAGTCGGCTCCACCACCAGTGTCGAGTGGAGTAGCGGTATACGTCCATGATCAGTGATACAGCGGCGAGTCCAACCCGCGCATTCTGTGCACCCCCCTCTGGCTACGTCTACCCGAGATCATTTCCCCTAGGACAAGATGAAAACAATGCCATTCAGTAGTCTGCCGCTCACTCATATCAACACACGTATATACCGATCATTTGTACCAACACAGCGGAAAGTATTATATAGAGCTTGAGTGGGTTGTCAGCTCCATTCGGCAGCAAACCTTATAAACCCACGACCTCCATACAGTCACAACTTCCTTGTTCTACAAAACAGAACGAGACGGAAAGTCTCTGACCATCTACGATATGGCGCCTTCAACATCAACAATAGAGAGTCTATTGTATTCATAAACAAATAAGCCGTTCTTACTTCTTATCAATAGTGTCAATTTGTACAAAAAGGTATATATATGAAAGATATTTCAATACCAAAACACAAGCATAAATGTCGTAATAATTTTTAAACAATAATTACTTCACGATAAGACTTTCATTTGACCCGAGAGTACTTCGTCACTTCTGTAAACAAACATCGCATGAACGTGGCGTAACCTGCCTTGGTACACGTGGCGTTACCACATGCATTAAGACGGTCTTCAAACTAGGCCTGTGTCATGCGATGGCAATCGTAGAATGACTGAGTGTCTACACATCACACTAAAGCGGTTTATGCTGCAATATATATATATATATATATATATATATATATATATATATATATATATATATATATATATATATATATATATATATAATCATACATTGAAGCCATCCTGCTCTCCAACTGAGCTCAAATTACCCTCGTGAGCTGGGGCAACTGGCCGACAGTTCCTCCCGCCAGTGTGTGTGTGTGTGTGTGGATCGTAAAGGTTATTCAGTTAGTAACTGTGGATGAAATGCTACCGTGGACTTACTGGCGTTCACATATAAACTAATTCACAGAAATAACGACGCCGCGTTCGACAATTCTGCGTTTAAAATCGAACGATTACGTTACACGCACAATTGTCCAGGCCAATCTCATCAGCTGTGCCCATAAGCGTAGTGTATCTCAGGGCCAATCCTCACTGAATCAAATTACATGTAATGAGGTTACGAAATGTGTATATATCTGCCTACTGGTTCTGGAAAAGTGGATGGTGTTACTTAATCACTTGGCAAGGCAAGCTGTCATGATAGGTCAGGTAACGGGTCACGTCGTGTCAGGAGAAATTATATATATATATATATATATATATATATATATATATATATATATATATATATATATATATATATATATAAATATAACTTGTTTCTCTTCGTTTCTCGCGTCAATCCAAATGGGGTAGGCTTGTGAAAAGCCGAACTTAGTGATGGGGTTTGAAAAGAAACCCCTCACGCCCATATACACAGATGGCGTTCATGAGGCGGGACGAGTCATCTCGTGAGGTTATCGTCAGGTGTTGTGAGGCTGGGGGGAGGGAGGGGAGGGCAGGAGGGAGTCCATCCCTAGAGGAACCTGTCGACGATGTTGGTGTCCTCGGGCAGTGTGGCCTCGCCAGGTGGTCCTCCTCCTCCTCCGCCGCCTCCTCACGCTCCCGGGGGTGTGTGCCACCTGGGGCCAGGGAGGGAAGATCGTGCCCACAGACACACCTCAGATGTTATTTCTTATCGACTCTGAAGAGAGAGATTACAATACCAAAGAAGACTGATTATAAAGTCAATGAACATTTTCTTATATGAGTTTGTAATATCGTGTAACCTGAAACTTTCAGGTGCTACAGTTCTAACGTATTTATGACCAAATCAACCCATAATACATACTACATATATATATATATATATATATATATATATATATATATATATATATATATATATATATATATATATATATATATCTTTTTCTTTCTTTCATACTATTCGCCATTTCCCGCATTAGCAAGGTAGCGTTAAGAACAGAGGACTGGGCCTCTGAGGGAATGTCCTCACCTGGCCTCGTTCTCTGTTCCTTCTTTTGGAAAATTAAAAAAAACGAGAGGGGAGGATTTCCAGCCCCCCGCTCCCTCCCCTTTTAGTCGCCTTCTACGACACGCAGGGAATACGTGGGAAGTTTTCTTTCTCCCCTATCCCCAGGGATATATATATATATATATATATATATATATATATATATATATATATATATATATATGTTTCAAACTATTCGCCATTTCCCGCATTAGCAAGGTAGCGTTAAGAACAGAGGACTGGAATGTATGTATCAATGATCTGAAATCATCTCCGGGATGGCTTTATCATCAACGGATGAAAAGCAGTACAGTCTCGTTGAGAAATTTCCATCACCATATGAGTCCCGGATAAACCTGCTTCTGCATGGAGTGCAGCCTCGAAGCAAGCTACAGTGGCCCCATAAATAGGGGGGGGGTCTTTCTTTTTTATTCATTTATTTACTGCGTGGCCGACATAGCATCAGCAAAAGTATATACAGTCCCCCAGTTCATGGCCATCTGAGATGAAAGGCAAGATATGTGTTAGTAAGGGACCAGAGGAAGCAGTGACCAGCCATTGCAGGACTCCAGCGTGTTTGTAGACCCGATCATTAAAGATGGAATGGTTATAGGGAGAGAGTAAGGAGAGAGAGAGAGAGAGAGAGAGAGAGAGAGAGAGAGAGAGAGAGAGAGAGAGAGAGAGAGAGAGAGAGAGAGAGAGAAGGGGTTAGGGGGGGCGACGAAGGCCAAGAGATAATATCAGTTTAGCCGTATGAGGAGATAAAGAGGTCTGATAACGGTCAATTCTCGTGTGGCTGGTGTCTCCAGACACACTAAGGGAAGCAGCTGCCAGGCGTGTACCATGTGTGTAACACACGTAGACAACTTACAAGAGAAGTAGCCGGTAAAAAAAAAAAAAAAAAAAAGACGTAGAAAAGAAAATGGGAATTAATATCACAATGGATAGCATGGGATGGTTCTGAGGAGAGGTTGAAGCAGCAGTAGTTAATGAGGTGGATGGCTGTTGTTTCCACTCTGGCTATGAGTGAGGTGGAAGAGGAGACATCTCATAATTCATGAGCAGCGCCTCGAAGTACTAGGCTGAATGAGACCCCTGCAGGTGTAGAGGATCATCTACTTGAAGGACATCTTATTGCGTTGCCTGTACATCGCGGACCCAGCTTGTGCGAAGCAGATTTTGCGATGTTCAGTCCAAAGATCGAGGAAAGATGGGAGAATATTGGTCATGCCCAACAATGTTCGTGTTACTGTACAGTTGAACTGAACTCTTCTGAAAATTTGATATTTGGAATCGAGTGTGTGCTGAGAACAAATGCCGCGAGACACTGCCTTTTTTCCCTCTGCTGAAGTCAACCAGATCATTGCTTCCTCGTTATGCAATGTTACAAGTGTCGAATGACGAGAGGAAATATGTTCATTGCGAGTCAAAAGAATAAGTGCCGGTGTGAGAGAGAGAGAGAGAGAGAGAGAGAGAGAGAGAGAGAGAGAGAGAGAGAGAGAGAGAGAGAGAGAGAGAGGGAAAGGTGAGGTGAAGTGAAGTAGAGTGAGTTCGTCGACGCTAAGAGTGAGGACAATCAATGGTTGGTGGAGATCATTCACGTAGAGACTAGAGAAGAGGCAGACGATACGACAGACGACTGAGGTGGAACCATCGCTGACAAGGCAAGAGTGAGATGTTATCCCATCAACCAGCACTTCAGTGGAATGACTGGCAAGAAAAATACGCACCGGAATACAGAGAGGAGCAGAAAAACCAAGGGAAAGGCGTTAAGAAGCAAAGACTTGTGTCACAACCTCCCTGTACGATGAATTACAGACGTCGAGGACTAACCACACACCGTTAACCAACATTACTGAGAGAAGCCCCAGAGATGAGTCACAAGGAGAGGTCTCCCATGGGGCCCCAGAGGTGAGTCACAGGGAGAGGTCTCCCGTGGGGCCCCAGAGGTGAGTCACAGGGAGAGGTCTCCCGTGGGGCCCCAGAGGTGAGTCACAAGGAGAGGTCTCCCGTGGGGCCCCAGAGATGAGTCACAAGGAGAGGTCTCCCGTGGGGCCCCAGAGGTGAGTCACAAGGAGAGGTCTCCCTTGGGGCCCCAGAGGTGAGTCACAGGGAGAGGTCTCCCGTGGGGCCCCAGAGGTGAGTCACAAGGAGAGGTCTTCCCTGGAGCCCCAGAAGTGGGTCACAAGGAGAGGTCTCCCGCGGAGCCCCAGAAGTGGGTCACAAGGCGAGGTCTCAAGCACAACTGGAGGCAGCCCAGCCGGCACAACAGTACTCGTTCTCACGACAGTCAGTATAAAATTAGCCCAAGGAACACCACTGAACCATTTCAATGCGCCAAAGTTGGCGCTTCGAGGGGTGGGGTTGGCGGGTTGGGTGGGGGCGTACCCAGGCGGCAAACGATGGGAACAAGGCTGTGATCTGAAGACCATTAAGGACGTAGATGTAAAGTATTTGTAGTGAGGATCAGAAAGGAAAAACAGATAGATCGACGACGCTGGAGCATTGGTCGTGGCGATCACTAGATCGCACTGGGTGTTTCACTCGCTGATTCCGGGGTGATTATCATGGAAAAGAAAAGGTCCTCGACTCCACTGGGGTCATCGTGAACATAAACAAACCCATCTTCACGGACGTACATTAGAGTCTCCTGCAAAGAGGAGAGATGCACGTGGATGTGATGCAAACAACGCCTTATGGGAGGACGTCATGTAGACGAGATGGGGGAAAGAAAATAGATATATACGAAACGTTAAAATACCCAGTTTTACAGGCACAAGAAATTCTAAACTTGATGGCGGCATCAGAGATGGGAGACTCAAGATCCTTCAAACGAGTACCAGAAATATTTGTACTCGGATGAATACAAACACAACCATACATGCACAACTCTTGCAGCAGAAACCATTATAGTTACAGATTTGAGGGCGGAAAGGAGTACAAGCCTTGGGAGTGATGGGTTTCCGAAAGATCACGTGAGGAAGGAAGGAGACAACATGTACAGTGGACGGGAGGGAGGCTAGACCCGAGGCTGTGACCACAGGCAGAAGTGCTTCGATCTGTTTACACTCGACCTTCGTGTGTTTCCCTCTGGGCGGGAGCACTGCCAGGTACAGTACACTCCTGTAGCCGCTGGTCGACCAGCTGGGCAGCCGAACAAGGGTGAGTCACCTTGTAGAACTGAGAACGCTATAGGTAACTGTCTTAACATTGCAGGTATATAACGACGTTACTTGATGAAAAGCATATCATTATCACATATAACTCCAGGACTCATTATATGAGGATCCTACAGCTTGGATGCTGCGCTATACTCAGAAGCAGGGAAATGATGGTCTCCTGAGGAAGGAGAGGTTACTCCATGAAGCTGTACTGCCTTCCGTCTACTGACGATGATACAGAGCCTTGCCGAAGGCAATTCTTCACTCGCGGTATAACCACAACCAGGTGGAGTCCCGTTACGAGAACCAAGCGGACATTGACATAATTAAGATACTAGTCTTTCCTTGTGTGTCAGTCCGGGTTACGTTTCATGCTACGTGCGACTCCCACCCCAACCTTTCCCCGAGTCAGCTATAATACAACCACGGTGTGGCCAGTGAAACTCGAGGAAGAATTTACCCACGAGTCTGCCAAAACCCGTCGCCTCGATTGCCAGTGGTTCTCTCCAGCAATCCATATGTCCCACTGGTTAGACGACACACACATTCCCCAAGTAACTATACGTCAACAAGGCCATAATCCCTCCGAGTTACGACGGTCACTGCAAATGCCACAGACCCTGAGCGATGTAGCTATGTGAAGAACCCCGTCTAACACGTCAACGGTATAGACTTTTAAATCGCAACCAAAATATACGCAGGAGCTGGATGGCCCTCACCACATTCATTAACATCACAAAGCCGTCAAGTTGCGGAGTGGGCCTACTCCATGAGCGGCGGGCTTCCTTAGGGAGTGTCGTCCGGCTGGACGCGTCTGAGGAGCCGCCACCACCTTTCCAGTCCCTCCTCACCTGTCGTGTCCTAAAGTACACGATGACGGAACCGTTCTGTTCCCCAACCTTGTGAATGATGCCATGATGGAAGTACCTGCTGGATGGAAGAACTATGATAACTCTACCGCAGTTAGGAGAGCGCTGACAACAGGTCACCCAAATTACTCTGTCCTCCAGAGTAATCATAATAACCTTTACGATTGGTACCGACCATCGTCAAAAAAAAAAACATCCAAGACCGCAGCTATGGACAACAGTCGTACTTCAACCATGTTCCATCCCCTACTCGAGTCCCCTTCACGCTGTTCAGTCCACCAAACTTCATGGTAATTTGGATAATAAACTGAGCTGGAAGGAACAAGTCAATACCATCATCAAATCCTCCACCTAGCGTCTCTATATAATCTTCCTCGACCCCCAACACTTAAGACTCCCCACACCTCTACTCAAAGACATCGACACAACTTTCATTCTCCCTTATGGCTCCCAAGCCTAACTCCTCTTAAGATCCTTATCTACCACACAACAGAGGCCGCTAGAGAAGGTCATGCCGTATCACCCTCCGTCCTCACACCACCTAACATGGGGCACTCAACACACTAGTCCTCCCTAACCTCTCTAACCATCTCTCAGACCTCATCCGACAGCTCAGGGTTGAGGCTACTGTACCTTTCTCGCCACCATAATCTCCTGATGATCCATAAAACACTGAGAGATGAAAACGTGACTGATGTATCCTACACGACGAGTGTGGGTCTCCCCCTGTGCCCCTGGCATATCCGTGGTCCTAACCCCTACGTCACCCCGAGTGGGGCAATGACAGCGAGGAAGGGCGGTCAGCAGACCCTCTGTGCCCTCAAGTGAAAAATGCTCGTGTGACCAAAGAGCTTCCAACACTACTGACCAGTTTATTGAGGAATTCCTCCAGGCATCAAGGCTTCCTCCGGCCCCTCACGCCCCAGCACGCCAGGATCCGTGACCGTGAAAAGACATCGTCATTGCAAGGTAATGGAAGGGGTTGCGGGGGCGTTTCTCAAGTCTCGACACCTCCTCTGGACTGACCACATCCCTGTGATCTCATTTCTCGAAGGAAAACTCGAATGCTCGCTCCCGGAGAACGGCCATAGAGCCTTCGCCTCACGTATACTGGGAGATCGTATAATCTAGTTCTTGGACAGGGTCGCAATGGCCTTTCTCTGACACCTCAAGCATAATCCCCCTTATTGAGCATCTCGTACACAAGCTGTCCTAGAAAGTCTTCCCAAGTCTTTAAGATTTTGTTTAATAACTCCGGGGAACTTCCTTACTAAATGTTCAAAGGCAAAATTAAATCGTCATTAAATAATCAAATATCCACATGAGAATTAGAGAAATGTGTGGTTTTAAGAGGGAACTTCACCTGAAGATGAGAAGTTCCTCTGAAGATTCGAAATACAGCGCCACTCGACCTGTTCGTTCGCCCTCCCCTCCTTACCTGCATCAGTGCAATAACCGTCTGACCACGACGGGACGACCCATCACCGGGATGGCGCGGTCCCTCACTATGATGACACCCACCCCTCGGCCTTTGCCTTCTCTAAGCTTCAGGTCCAAGACTAAGGTATACATACATACATACATGCCCAAGGGTCGTGTTCTCCAGGTTAATCAAGCGATGTGCCTGAGCAAATGGTGGCATTTCGCCGCCTCTCCAGTGCCACCTTGTGCAAGATGGACGACGATGCTCTATATCACCGGGGGGCTACCATCAAAGGTCACCCACTCTGCTTTCTTACGTAATCTATTTTTTTTTCCCTTTCTTATATACCTGTTCGCCTTTCCCGCCCCACCGAGGATGTTGCATCAGGACCAAGTCACACCCTGGAAGGTTATCCTATATTTCACTCCTTTTAGGAGCACATACCTACTACGTACATGTTCATCCTACGTTTCAGGGAAGGGAGGATGACGCCGTCCAACACCCACAGCCAAGCCTTGGGGCGCTGGCTGGGGTCCTCCCGCTATACCATCGAACTTGACGTCCCTCACCAGGGCTCCTCTACCTAGAGGGAGCCATACACGGCCACACGCAAGGCCCGCATCATACAAAGCCTCGTTATCCATTGGGGTTTTTACCTCTTGTCTCTCCCTCCTTCTCTCCCTGGTAGGCGTTGGCTCCGCATCTTTGCAGTCTCGTCCTATGTATCTGGACAAGTTCTGCCTTACCCACTGACCTTCCTCCTTCCTTCCTTCCTTCCTGGTCGCGCCCCCTCCCCTTCCCCGCTTCCCTCCGCCTTCCCCCCACATGACATTCCTCGTTCAAGAAGCTCCCAGGACGACACTTTGATCCCCAGCTGCCTGACTGCTCCTCTCGCGAACACATTTCTAAAACAGTTCTGGTCAGTTGGAGCGAACCGACCTTATTCATGATGCCACAGTGTAATATCCTGCAAAGTGGGCTTTAGTCTCGTCCTTGCCATAGCATACATTTCCTTTTTTCCTCTCGAGTCAAATCAACTTCTACTTTCTCTTCAAGGTTACAGATCTCTGACTGACCAACTTGAACAGTAAGTCACATTTAGCGGCTTTCCGGAACTCGTATTTCCGGCCTTTCGACCTTTCCAGTGTCCTGCCATATTAGGTGTGTCCCTCTTACCGTAACCCAGTAATTACCACCGACATTTGAATGCTCAAGTCACAACACAAGAACTGATTTACACCCTTCCCTCTGAGGCCGCTCCAGATTTCTCCCGCGCTAGAAACCCTCGTCAAGGATTCAACTAAGATACGTGACGTCTCAGGTAGCCTAATACGGACGGGCCTGGCGTCTCAAGGTTTCTTGAATAATTCTGATTCCAGGGAATAATAAATGCGACGATGCGACGCTGGGCGCTCTGAGGCGGGTCCCCGAGCCCAGCCAGCAGCCAGCCTCGGGTACTGACCGAAGGACAAGCTGTAGGCCTCACCAACACCAGCGTCAACACGGCGCGCTTCTTGCATCTCTCTCCAACAGATCTGAACTTCGATGTGTGCGACACCGTCTCGGACTGAACTTCGATGTGTGCGACACCGTCTCGGACTGAACTTCGATGTGTGCGAGACCGTCTCAGACTGAACTTCGATGTGTGCGACACCATCTCAGACTATCACTACCTATGCGTCGTACGACACACGGAGAACATCACGCTCCTCCTTCAGTACAAGCGTCTGTCATCACAGGATGGATGACAAGTCTACGAATGAATAACATTTTACCAACCATCAAATAGGCATGAAGATGACGCTGTTGCTCTAACCTGCCCATGTACCTTGACGCAGCGGTAGGCAGACACTGACGCAACGTGTGTAAAGGACTAAAACCATACCGTGTGATCATCTATAACGCTTCTGCAGTCGCCCGGATACGTCATGACGCGTACCTGCACATCATGGATCCTCACCTCTGTATACGTCAGACCTCACCGACGCTGGCTTTGCGACTTTGAGGGGAATTCTGTGCCCTTAACCCGGCAGGCATGGTCGACCGTGACACACTAAAGCCAGGCTGGCGGCACTCATTACTACCACCTCCACGTGCAAGACATTCTCCTGGAAGAGTCAGAGGTCGTGCGTCTTTGCCAGAGGTCGTACGGCTATGCCAGAGGTCGTACGGTCATGCTAGAGGTCGTGCGGCCATGCCAGAGGTCGTATGGCCATGCCAGAGGTCGTACGGCCATGCCAGAGGTCGTATGGCCATGCCAGAGATCGTGCGCCCATGCCAGAGGTCGTACGGCCATGCCAGAGGTCGTGCGTCCATGCCAGAGGTCGTGCGTCCATGCCAGAGGTCGTACGGCCATGTCAGATGTCGTAAGGCCATGCCAGAGGTCGTGCGTCCATGCCAGAGGTCGTACGGCCATGCCAGAAGTCGTAAGGCCATGCTGGAGGTCGTAAGTCAGTAGGGCTGGCCTGGTCCATCTATCAATCTGGCCAAAGCCAGACGACTCTCTGCTGGCCCAGGGCAGCAGTGTGGTGGTTGATGGTGTTACTGGGTTGACTCTAGTGGGTGGTGCTGGCTGACACCAGTGGCTGGTTGGTGGTCGTGGCGGTGCTGGCTGACACCAGTGGCTGGTTGGTGGTCGTGGCGGTGCTGGCTGACACCAGTGGCTGGTTGGTGGTCGTGGCGATACTGGCTGACACCAGTGGCTGGTGGTACTGACTGACACGTCACGGACGTATGTACACCGTAGCTTCGTCAACCACGGGATCACTTCGTAGCCCGGGAGAGGGTCAGCGCACCTGGCCCTGGTCAGGGCCGGCCCAGGTACCTCGTCCACAGGGGTCGTATCTGATCGACGAACATTGTACAGAAACACTAACAATAGACGATAAATTCCGGCCCACCAGCAGGAGGTAAGGGCTTCTGGTGGTGATTTAGAAGCCATTAAATTCAAGTTCTCTCACGAACCACTTGAACGAGCACCGCCCCAGATCGCGAGACTGATCATTTCTAGCAAGAAATTGCTAATAATCTGATCGTATATCTTAAAACCAACTTTAAGTATTACTTTTTTCTCACTGACCCAAACATATCCAAGCGTTTTAACCTGGATAGATATAGAGAGATGAATTCGTTTATCTTTCTCTACTGATCTTTAATGCTATGTGTGGTGTGTGTGTGTGTGTGTGTGTGTGTGTGTGTGTGTGTGTGTAACATTATGTTCTTATGGTGTCCAAACCAGTTATGAGGAGGGGGGGGGGGTGTCAAGAGCCTCCTCTGTGCTCTAGGGGCCAATATTGGGGGTAGAGTGTAGTGTAAACCCACGGAGGTATACGGATGTGGTTTACTTTTACAACTACTGGAGTATACACTTGAGTCCCTTCACTGCCAAGACCCGTGTCACATGGTGGTGGGTGAGGGGGTCATGTGAACCACACGACCCGTGTCACATGATACCATGACCTCCTCCTGGTCTTTCTGTCCTACTGCAGGTGTTGTCGAAGGGAGGGTAAGGTCACCAGTGACGTAGCCTCACTCTAGGGTAAGGTCACCAGTGACGTGCCTCAACTCTCCTATAACATGCTACTCAAAATGCCTCCTCCGCAATTTCCTGTCCTGGTTGGGGTGGCCTGGGGGCTCGTCGCGGACCAGGGCTGTGTGACCCGAAGGGAGTGAACGTATAGCATTGTCTTGTGTTGTATGCATTGGTCCTGCTCCCCAGACCCCACACCAGCCTGCGGATGTTTACCCGGCACGTCTCATTAAGTGGAGGTCACCTTTCCTCCGTCCCGTTTACCGAGTACGTATCGACTGGCACCC
The DNA here is from genome assembly GCF_036320965.1 of Panulirus ornatus. Taxonomy (NCBI): domain Eukaryota; kingdom Metazoa; phylum Arthropoda; class Malacostraca; order Decapoda; family Palinuridae; genus Panulirus; species Panulirus ornatus. Next base: position 64,821,259 of record NC_092224.1, read on the forward strand.
ACAGCACAGACCACGGGGCACGAACCCATGGAGTGCCGACTCGCCCGAACTGAGCACGCACACACACACACACACACACACACACACACACACACACACACACACACACACACCCATTCACCCTTGCCCGACCTGACCCTCTGGGGAGCGTCCAATGACCTGGTGCTCTAGTGGTGCGGGATAACTGGTTCATACAGAGACACCCAACACGCCTCTCTGGGGTGAGTACGCGAGTGGCGATGGCCGAGGACGAAGACACCGATCTCCCTCAACAGGTGAAGGGTCTTCCCTTGCCACCACAGGGGTAAGGTGAGGGTCCGTAATATCAACCTCACGTGATAGTTACGTCAAAGCATCATTACCTCTGTAATGATCACAGACCCCTCTCCCCCTCACGTTGTGTATCTGTAGTGACCGTATGAACCTCTCAAAACCCACCTCATATCGGACGGACTGGCATCATCCCGCGCTACAATATGAACTCGGGGTTGTGACCCTTACTGGCCGAGGGTGAGGTCAGCTGGAGTGTGGACAGATGCTGCCACTCCACAACGCGACGGTGCCCGTACGTGGAGGGCCACTCACAATCACCATCACAGTACGAGTTACACGGGAGGACCTGTAACCGCCTGGATCATCTGGCCGTGACGCACAACTCTTACAAGGCGTTCGATAACAACACAGTGTGAGAGCGTGCGTGCCCTTCCTCTGCCGGTACCAACGCGCTTGCGCAGTATAACAACATGTCTCTCAAGAACACCTCCAGGCCATCATGCTCCCGAAATAACAACAACAACAACAATAATAATAATAATAATAATAATAATAATAATAATAATAATAATAATAATAATAATAATAATAAAACTATATTTTTGAGAAACATCAGGCTCTGAATGAAACATAAAAAAAGGGGGAAAAAATTACAAAATATGAGGAGTCTCTGAGGTGGAGTACTTGTCTTTTAAAGAAACATGAGTCATAGTTGTCAGGTGAGACATGAAAAGGTAAAGAGTTCCAAAGCTCAGCGGCGTAGGGAAGGAAATAGACATCAAACATCCCACCCTTGTGTTGCCGGCGACCTCACCGTTAACAAAAAGGTGACGGCAATGCCTTCGCTGGGTGGGTACTGAATGGCCCAGCTGACAGACAGGCGAAGTACAGAAGCAGCCACTTCTGGGGCAGGACAACACAAACGAACACCGACGGAAGGCAAGTGGGTCGAGTTCACAGACTAGACTGGGGAGGGGTGATGTGCCTGCTTGCTTTGGGAGCGAGGCAGTCCAGTAAACATGCAAGAACGTTACTTAATACAAGGACAAGTTGGTCCTCTGTAAAGTCGGTGTAACTTTTCACAAGAGACGAATCTTCGGCATCGGAACATGGCTCCCAGTTTTCCAGTCGTCCATTTGGCTATTCATTGCAATGTGAGGTTTCTATGACAATTCATACGTTGCTGCGGTACTGGGTAAGTTTACTGTAACGCCTGGTGAGGTTATAATAGCTTGAATAGAGATTAGGTAGGTCGGGAGGAATTGGAAAACCTAGAGAAAGAGTAGGGGTAAAACCCTCATGGGGGCCTGTGTCTCCACCCTCACCCGGAAAGTCTTATCCCAATCTGTCCACAGTACAGATGTGACGCGACGAGACGTAGACTGACCAAGAGAAACAAGAACGGATCAGAAAGAGGTGGGTGAACCAAGAGAAACTGGAACGGATCAGAAAGAGGTGGGTGAACCCAGAGAAACTGGAACGGATCAGAAAAAGGAAGTGGGTGAATACAGTGTTCTGTCTTCGTCTTATGAGTGAATTCTCTTTTAAAGAAAAGAATTACAAATTTGGTGAGAAGTGAGAGGAGACACTGATCCATGATATCTACGGCAGATGACGGCCTGAAGACACTGGGGTGCGTAGGAGAGCACAGCCCCGGGGGGTCACAGCCCGACACCAGACCCTCATAAACATGCCAGATTAGCAGAGGTTAAGACACGAGTTACACAGAGTCGCCCGTGGAGGACGTCTGGCCACTGGGGATGATATAATCGGTGGATCTCGTGTTGCCGAAGACATACTGGCGATCTGGGATAACAAAGAGCCTTCTGCAGGAGATTCTAAGACAATGATGAAGGGAGGCACGAGGATGGGCTGTAACAACATGTCTCCTATATTACAAAGAGAAACTTTTTCAATCACTCAAGAGAAAAACAGACTAGCAGATGTGAGGGCAGTAAACCAAACATGGACGAATCAATCCTTTGTATAAACGGAACAACTGCTCAGAAGGAAAGAAGCTTTGACATCCAGGACACCCAGTTTCTTAAAGAGTCAGATCTAGTTATTTCCATAATGTGGAGTGTCCAAGGACGAGTGGATGTTACGGTAATACCAAGTGCGTTCACTGAGTCAAGAGGTGGAATTACAGAACCGCCAAAGGAGAGAAGAGAGTTGGGACGAGCTTCCGATACAGAGATGGATAGGAACTGGGTCATGGAGCCATTACACTTGACCAGATTTCGTCCACCCCACGGATGTATCCCATCCAAGTCTGAGTTTACTACTAAATCGTGTCGATATGAGAAGCAAATCAAGTGAAAGAAGAGGGAGCAGCAATGATGGATATGAAAGAGAGTACTGCAAAGTGATCAGCATATGATCATAATTGGTTATCTGTGGAAGAAAAGAAATCGTTGATAAAAAGACGGAAAAGAGTAGGGGACAGGACAGGACCTTGAGGGACACCGCTGCTGATGGAGAAAGGGGAAGAGGCTGATCCATCAACAACCACAGAAATAGACTGGCCGTAGAGGAAGATAGACTTGAGGGAGCAAACTGAGGGAGGAAAGCCAGAAGAGGGAAGCTTAGAGATGAGACCCCGATGCCACACCCTGTTAAAAGCTCTGGGTATGTCAAGGGCAACTACACAGGACTTTCCAAAATCCTTCAGGGATGACGACCAGACGTAAGCAGAATAGGAAAGAAAAACACCAGTGGATCTCACCTTACGGAAGCCATACTGGAGATCCGAGAAGACTGCGATTTTCGAGGTGTTTAAGAACATGGACTTGAGGAGGGATTCAAAGACTAGAAATGGGAGATAAAGCAAAAGCCCGAAGGTGAGAGAGATTAGAATGGTCACCCTTCTTAGGGATGGGATGTACCAATGCATTCTTCCAAGAAGAAGGAAAAGTTTTGGTTTTTACGTAGAAACGGAATAGACGAGCAAGCTCAGGTGCAAGTTCTGAGGCATACTCTTTCAGTAAACATGGATGGATGCCATCAGGACCACATGCCTTGCTTGCGTCCAGAGAGAGAACGCTTTTCGGACAGTCCGAAAAGAGATTACGGGAGGAGGCATAGGATTAGTAAGAGGAGCATCAGGAGGTGAAGGGATGTTAGTCATCCAAGGTGGAGTTAGAGGAGAAACGGGAACCAAAAACAGTTGCTTTGTCTACGGGGGAGACAGCTATAGAAACGTCAGAACGGAAAAATGAAGGGAAGGCGGCGCGACTGAAGTTGTTAGAGATGCCCTTAGCTAAAGACCAAAGACCTATCAGTGGACGGCGAGGAGAGGTCATCCCGCAATAGTTACATCGCTCGCCTGGCGCCACCATGACCTCAACAAATGAGGATCTTACGTCATTAGTGCATGACTTACGTACAACACTTTCACTTCCTACGGTGATGAAAACACGCGTGAAAGTATAATATAAAATTTTCCTATTTATATGTAAATGCTTGAGTCATTGCTCATCAAGTAGCATTGGAGAATATATAGAAAACGGAACAGATTCACGTAAAAGAGAATTAGATATTTTTAGGGATAACTACTACAGTTTAAGTTCCCCTTACATGACACCAAGAGTGGTCTAAGAAGGCTAAATTTGAGACATACATACATCATAGTTAAGGATTTAACACACCAAACAAATCTCCTTACTGTAGAAAACGTACGGAAATATAAAATTTGTTAGAATAAACAATATTTGACCCATAAAAATCTGGATATATATATAAGAATATAACTATTAGAGCAAGAAGTATATGGTACACGTGCACGTCTTATCACATTGGTGGCTATACAGTGTGCTGGCCGAGACGTGCACGGGAAGCCACGTTCGGTAGGGAAACCCAAGCCAGAACCCAATTAACCTCGAGACGTTCTACAAACGAACTGGGACGAATTGGGAACAGCAAATTGTTCTGAAAGACTGTGATGCGTCCCTTGATCTGGAGGGGGTAGAGCCTCCTCAATTTATAGGGGATGGCAAATATGTGCTTGAGTTAAAAATTCCTGTCGCCAAGTTGACGTAAACTGTGCGTCGGTCCACCCTCACGGTGATCAAGGTAGCTTGAGACACACAATGGTGCAAGACCGACTTACACAAATGACTTTACAGTCCACCCTCCAAAAAAATCAATGAAAATGGTGAGAGAGAGAGAGAGAGAGAGAGAGAGAGAGAGAGAGAGAGAGAGAGAGAGAGAGAGAGAGAGAGAGAGAGAGAGAGGGAGAGAGACCAAAAAATTGATCTCGCAGCACGAGGGTCCACAACGAAATATGGCCATCAACGAGTTACAAAAAAAAAAAGAAAAAATAAATAAATAAAAGAAAATAAAAAAAATTGCATCTACTTGACTACAGCGGTAACCAGCCAGTCTGGAGATCTCCCGTGCGTATTCCACGTCAGATACAACACTATAACCGACCTCAACACTATAACCGATCTCAACACTATAACCGATCTCAACACTATAACTGATCTCAACACTATAACTGATCTCAACACTATAACCGATCTCAACACTATAACCGATCTCAACACTATAACCGATCTCAACACTACAACCGATCTCAACACTATAACCGATCTCAACACTACAACCGATCTCAACACTATAACCGATCTCAACACTATAACTGATCTCAACACTATAACCGATCTCAACACTATAACCGATCTCAACACTATAACTGATCTCAACACTATAACCGATCTCAACACTATAACCGATCTCAACACTATAACCGATCTCAACACTATAACCGATCTCAACACTATAACTGATCTCAACACTATAACCGATCTCAACACTATAACCGACCTCAACACTATAACCGATCTCAACACTATAACCGACCTCAACACTATAACCGATCTCAACACTATAACCGACCTCAACACTATAACCGATCTCAACACTATAACCGACCTCAACACTATAACCGACCTCAACACTATAACCGATCTCAACACTACAACTGATCTCAACACTATAACCGACCTCAACACTATAACCGATCTCAACACTATAACCGATGCTCAACACTATAACCGATGTCAACACTACAACCGATCTCAACACTATAACCGACCTCAACACTATAACTGATCTCAACACTATAACCGACCTCAACACTATAACCGACCTCAACACTATAACCGACCTCAACACTATAACCGACCTCAACACTACAACCGACCTCAACACTATAACCGACCTCAACACTATAACCGATCTCAACACTATAACCGACCTCAACACTATAACCGATCTCAACACTATAACCGACCTCAACACTATAACCGACCTCAACACTACAACCGACCTCAACACTATAACCGACCTCAACACTACAACCGACCTCAACACTATAACCGACCTCAACACTATAACCGACCTCAACACTATAACCGACCTCAACACTACAACCGACCTCAACACTATAACTGATCTCAACACTATAACCGACCTCACAACACTATAACCGACCTCACAACACTATAACCGACCTCAACACTATAACCGATCTCAACACTATAACCGATCTCAACACTACAACCGATCTCAACACTATAACCGATCTCAACACTACAACCGATCTCAACACTATAACCGATCTCAACACTACAACCGACCTCACAACACTATATCCGACCTCAACACTATAACCGATCTCAACACTACAACCGACCTCACAACTATAACCGACCTCACAACAACATATAACCCAAGCTTGTGCATACTATAACATAAGGACTGGCAACACTGAAGATGATACCGGAACACCTCGCCTGACTGACCACTCTTACGCTATACTTACGGTTGTGACGACATGCGCCCCGCTGGACTACAACAGATAACACGCGCATCAGAGGCAATAACATGCATGTCTAGATGCGCACTGAGCACGACGGTACAACCCCCTGAGCACAATGGTACAACCCCCTGAGCACAACGGTACGACCCCCTGAGCACGATGGTACAACCCCCTGAGCACGACGGTACGACCCCCTGAGCACGACGGTACGACCCCCTGAGCACGATGGTATAACCCCCTGAGCACGACGGTACGACCCCCTGAGCACGACGGTACGACCCCCTGAGCACGACGGTATGATCCCTGAGCACGACGGTACGACCCCCTGAGCATGACGGTACGACCCCCTGAGCACGATGGTATGATCCCTGAGCACGACGGTACGACCCCCTGAGCACGACGGTACGACCCCCTGAGCATGACGGTACGACCCCCTGAGCACGACGGTATGATCCCTGAACACGACGGTACGACCCCTGAGCACGACGGTACAACCCCCTGAACACGACGGTACGACCCCTGAGCACGACGGTACAACCCCCTGAGCACGACGGTACAACCCCTGAGCACGACGGTACGACCCCCTGAGCACGACGGTACGACCCCCTGAGCACGACGGTACAACCCCCTGAGCACGACGGTACGACCCCTGAGCACGACGGTACGACCCCCTGAGCACGACGGTACGACCCCCTGAGCACGACGGTATGATCCCTGAGCACGACGGTACGACCCCCTGAGCACGACGGTACAACCTCCCTGAGCACGACGGTACAACCCCCTGAGCACGACGGTACAACCCCCTGAGCACGACGGTACGAACCCCTGAGCACGACGGTACAACCTCCCTGGGCACGACGGTACAACCCCTGAGCACGACGGTACGACCCCCTGAGCACGACGGTACAACCCCCTGAGCATGACGGTACGACACCTGAGCACGACGGTACGACCCCCTGAGCACGACGGTACGACCCCCTGAGCATGACAGTACGACACCTGAGCACGACGGTACGACCCCCTGAGCACGACGGTACAACCCCCTGAGCACGACTGTACGAACCCCTGAGCATGACGGTACGACACCTGAGCACGACGGTACGACCCCCTGAGCACGACGGTATGATCCCTGAGCACGACGGTACGACCCCTGAGCACGACGGCACAACCCCCTGAGCACGACGGTACGAACCCCTGAGCACGACGGTACAACCTCCCTGAGCACGACGGTACAACCCCCTGAGCACGACGGTACAACCCCCTGAGCACGACGGTATGATCCCTGAGCACGACGGTACGACCCCTGAGCACGACAGTATGATCCCTGAGCACGACGGTACGACCCCTGAGCACGACGGTACAACACCCTGAGCACGACGGTACGACCCCCTGAGCACGATTGTTTAACCCCCTGAGCACGAAGGTACGACCCCCTGAGCACGACGGTACGACCCCTGAGCACAACGGTACGACCCCTGAGCACAACGGTACGACCCCCTGAGCATGACGGTACAACCCCCTGAGCACGACGGTACGACCCCCTGAGCATGACAGTACGACACCTGAGCACGACGGTACGACCCCCTGAGCACGACGGTACAACCCCCTGAGCACGACGGTACGACCCCCTGAGCATGACGGTACGACACCTGAGCACGACGGTACGACCCCCTGAGCACGACGGTACAACCCCCTGAGCACGATGGTACGATCCTGAGCACGACGGTACGACACCTGAGCACGACGGTACAACCCCCTGAGCACGACGGTACGAACCCCTGAGCACGACGGTACGACCCCTGAGCACGACGGTACAACCCCCTGAGCACGACGGTACAACCCCCTGAGCACGACGGTACGACCCCTAAGCACGACGGTACGACACCTGAGCACGACGGTACGACCCCCTGAGCACGACGGTACAACCCCCTGAGCACGATGGTACGATCCCTGAGCACGACGGTACGACACCTGAGCACGACGGTACAACCCCCTGAGCACGACGGTACGAACCCCTGAGCACGACGGTACGACCCATGAGCACGACGGTACAACCCCCTGAGCACGACGGTACAACCCCCTGAGCACGACGGTACGACCCCTAAGCACGACGGTACAACCTCCCTGGGCACGACGGTACGACCCCTGAGCATGACGGTACGACCCCCTGAGCACGACGGTACAACCCCTGAGCACGACGGTACAACCCCCTGAGCACGACGGTACGACCCCTGAGCACGACCCCCTGAGCACGACGGTACAACCCCCTGAGCACGATGGTACGATCCCTGAGCACGACGGTACGACACCTGAGCACGACGGTACAACCCCCTGAGCACGACGGTACGAACCCTTGAGCACGACGGTACGACCCCTGAGCACGACGGTACAACCCCCTGAGCACGACGGTACAACCCCCTGAGCACGACGGTACGACCCCTAAGCACGACGGTACAACCTCCCTGGGCACGACGGTACGACCCCTGAGCACGACGGTACAACCCCCTGAGCACGATGGTACAACCCCTGAGCAAAACGGTACGACCCCCTAAGGACGACGGTACGACCCCCCGAGCACAACGGTACGACCCCCTGAGCACGACGGTACGACCCCTAAGCACGACGGTACGTATCTTGATGCATGATGCCCCAGACGTCAGCCAATCACACGCCAGGGTCGTTTCGTGGGGACCATCACTTCAGCCACTCACACGCCAGGATCGTGTCGTGGGGTACCATCACCTCAGCCAATCACACGGCTGGGTCGTGGCGTGGAGGACATCGTGCTCAAGGATGTACTGCGGGATCAAGGACCGTACCATAGTGGTCAAGGTCACTAGTACCGAGCGGCGGAGGTACAGGTAAAAACAAGGGTGGTGTGTTGTGATGCGCCCTCTCCTGGTTCTTCTCTAACACGCCAGTCACCAGCAGCTGGGTCACACATTCAGTGGGTTTTTTCTTTTCTTCTTATGTTTGCCGAGACGGCACGGGCAGCTGAGGCCCGAATCAAGGCCTAATGATGTGATTATTCCACGAAAGTGCACTTGGGAATTTACCGTGTTTCATTTCCCCGTGGACTCGAAGGAATTATATATATATATATATATATATATATATATATATATATATATATATATATATATATATATATATATATATATATATATTCCTGAGTCCACGGGGAAAATGAAACACGATAAGTTACCCCCGTGGACTCATAGGAATATCTTGATCATGCGCAAAGTTGTGATCCTTTCCAATATATATATATATATATATATATATATATATATATATATATATATATATATATATATATCATAGCCAGAGCCAGGAACCCATTTCATTGGCCGACTCCCACGGAGGGGAGGGTGGATAAATAGCTGGGTTGACTGTGGACGGACTGCCGTAACCAGGATTCGAACCTATGTGCTCGACCCTGGGCGGCCCCGTGAATGCGTCACGGTCAGGACTGCTACACCACGGGAGTCCAATGATGTCCATCAGTTGGCCAAAGTCCTGCTGTTGCCATATCGACTGTGTCATCAAGCCGGTAACACAACCTGTGGCCACAGATGTGTGGTCATCTTGACAACATCTAATGCCTCTCCTGTTGTATGAAACACAAATAATGCCTCTCCTGTTGTATGAAACACAAATAATGCCTCTCTTGTTGTATGAAACAAATAATGCCTCTCCTGTTGTATGAAACACAAATAATGCCTCTCCTGTTGTATGAAACACAAATAATGCCTCTCCTGTTGTATGAAACAAATAATGCCTCTCCTGTTGTATGAAACACAAATAATGCCTCTCCTGTTGTATGAAACACAAATAATGCCTCTCCTGTTGTATGAAACACAAATAATGCCTCTCTTGTTGTATGAAACAAATAATGCCTCTCCTGTTGTATGAAACACAAATAATGCCTCTCCTGTTGTATGAAACACAAATAATGCCTCTCTTGTTGTATGAAACACAAATAATGCCTCTCCTGTTGTATGAAACACAAATAATGCCTCTCCTGTTGTATGAAACACAAATAATGCCTCTCCTGTTGTATGAAACACAAATAATGCCTCTCCTGTTGTATGAAACACAAATAATGCCTCTCCTGTTGTATGAAACACAAATAATGCCTCTCTTGTTGTATGAAACACAAATAATGCCTCTCCTGTTGTATGAAACACAAATAATGCCTCTCCTGTTGTATGAAACACAAATAATGCCTCTCCTGTTGTATGAAACACAAATAATGCCTCTCCTGTTGTATGAAACACAAATAATGCCTCTCCTGTTGTATGAAACACAAATAATGCCTCTCCTGTTGTATGAAACACAAATAATACCTCTCTTGTTGTATGAAACACAAATAATGCCTCTCCTGTTGTATGAAACACAAATAATGCCTCTCCTGTTGTATGAAACACAAATAATGCCTCTCCTGTTGTATGAAACACAAATAATGCCTCTCCCGGGGCAGGAGACGTGGTGCCCGGCACTGGAGACGCACCCACGCAACACCACATGGACTTGGCACGCTACCAAACTTACACCAGAAACCCGCCAGGATTTCACGCTCGGCCATGGATCATATAACTTAACACACACTAAGGACATTTCTCCCCCTTACCAGCAGCAGGTGTCTTGCACGACAGTGACCCGACACGCGACAGAACCACTGTGGTTGACCGGGGGAAATAGAGATGTATTAGAAACGACATATACAAACAAAAAATGGGCATTTTCAGGTATGCTTGGGCACCCAGAACTACGTCTTTTGATCACTAAACTACGTTCACAGTTCGGACCCACACACTAACGGCAAGCTGGTCAGGTCAGGTCAGGTCAGGTCGCAGCCGTCTCAGTTCAACGCTGGATCGACGGCTTCGAATCCCCCCCCCCCCCCCCTGCAAGAGCCGTCGCGTCACACATCACAAAGAGCCCAGCCTGAGGACTTTCAAACCCGAGCCACGATACAGTAACTTCCAATTCATATGATTCCAATACAGCAAACTTTACATCTAGACCCCGTTACAGCGATGCGCGACTCTTGGCCCTAACATACCATTTTCGAATTCTAAAACCCCCGATATAAAGACTCGTGCAGTCTCTCATCCCCACTGCAGCTATATACGGGTCGAAGTTCAGGATCTCCTGAAATGGGGTCACGAATTGTGACGGGATATATATATATATATATGCACTACCCACGTATTCCCTGAGTGTCGTAGAAGGCGACTAAAAGGGGAGGGAGGGGGGGGGGGGCAGGAAATCCTCCCCTCTCGATTTTAATTTTCCAAAAGAAGGAACAGAGAAGGGGGCCAAGTGAGATATTCCTTCGAAGGCTTAGTCCCCTGTTCTCAACGCTACCTCGCTAACGCGGGAAAAGGCGAATAGTATGAAAAAAAGTATATATATATATATATATATATATATATATATATATATATATATATATATATATTGGAAAGGATCACAATTTTGCGCGTGATCAAGATATTCCTATGAGTCCACGGGGAAAATGAAACATGAAAAGTTCCCAAGTGCACTTTCGTGTAATAATCACATCATCAGGGGAGACACAAGAAACAAATATAACAGTCAGTTGATATACATCTCTTCGATGTGAGGATATTCCCTCAAAGGCCCAGTCCTGTGTTCTTAACGCTACCTCGCTATCGCGGGAAATGGCGAATAGTATTAAAAAAAAAATATATATATATATATATATATATATATATATATATATATATATATATATATATATATTTTTTTTTTTTTTTTTTCAAACTATTCGCCATTTCCCAGCGTTAGCGAGGTAGCGTTAAGAACAGAGGACTGGGCCACTGAGGGAATATCCTCACCTAGCCCCATTCTCTGTTCCTTCCTTTGGAAAATTAAAAAAAAACGAGAGGGGAGGATTTCCAGCCCCCCGCTCCCTCCCCTTTTAGTCGCCATCTACGACACGCAGGGAATACGTGGGAAGTGTTCTTACTCCCCTATCCCCAGGGATATATATATATATATATATATATATATATATATATATATATATATATATATATAAAATCAGGGTCAAGAAATCGGTTTGTTGGTACAAACAATAGGTTCTCAGTATATCGTGGTTTAGTATCGGAAGTCTACACAATGGGGTCAAGAACTGAGTCACTGTATCGAGGTGGAGAGAACCATCTGTCGCTTTATCTTGGTCGAGAATGAATCCAGCGGACGCCGAGATCCCAGAGTCCTTCTATCGGGGTTAAGGATGGGTGGTGGTGGTGGTGGGGCAATATCGGGGTCGGAATTCAAGAGTCGTTATATCAAGGTCGCGATTCGAGAAACACTATGTCCGGGTCCTTACGAAGATGGCCAGGAAAATCAGGTGGCTTTTCATAACAATCTACATCTACTTTTTGATCTACATCTACTTCATGTTTGATATAGATAAAAAAAAAAATGGTACTTTGCCTCATACATACTACAATGCTCTCCGAAGGCGACAGGTAGTGAATAATACTTAAGTATTATAAACATGTATATAATTAATGAAATACTTAAAAACCAGATCATATAGACTTCCAAAAATCTTAAAGTATAAAATCATATACTGAGTTTTTCTCGCATATATAAATTTTTAGAGAAAAATAAACCAAAATCGATGGGTATTTTTCTGACTATACACTTAATTGTATCAGTTTTAGAAAAATGGTACCAGAAACAGCTTCCTTAATTTTAAGTATAAACCTTAACTACTGTCTAATCCTTCCTTAAACCCCAAAGATAGCAAATAACTATATATATGCTGTGGAATATACAAGATTTGCCCATTTTGGAAGAGAGAAGATTCAGGTAATGAACGGCTGAAATTCAGTTACAACAGTGAACAGTTTCTTCGAGAGAGACACTGGCAAAAGCACTGCCTAAGAAAAGAAAAAGAAAATAAGTTATAAACCTAGAAAACGCGCGTCCACCAAATGAAACAGTTCCCAAACACATATTTACTTTGATAATGATCCACAGAAATGCTTATCTTATCTGTTTGCTCTGTGTGTGTGTGTGTGTGTGTGTGTGTGTGTGTGTGTGTGGTGTCACTGGGTTAACGGAACCACGCGCGAGACTTGGTTACATAGATTGGACTTGGTGACATAGATTGGACTTGGTGACATAGATTGGACTTGGTGACATAGATTGGACTTGGTGACATAGATTGGACTTGGTGACATAGATTGGACTTGGTGACATAGATTGGACTTGGTGACATAGATTGGACTTGGTGACATAGATTGGACTTGGTTACATAGATTGGACTTGGTGACATAGATTGGACTTGGTGACATAGATTGGACTTGGTGACATAGATTCTAGGGTAATCTGAAGTGCAAATAAGCGTTGTAACAGTAAGGGCAATTTTAATGCCCAGGGAAAAATGAATGCCATCAACGAAAAACAAACAAACAAACAAACAAACTATCCCTCCAGTGTGTTTACGTTGTGGAGATCAATGGGCAAGTTGACAGATGCGTGACGATTCCCATCATAAGCAGGGTGATTAATTCCAATTTTCATTGCCAGGTAAGTGATTATTATATGATTAATTCATATTTTCATTGCCAGGTAAGTGATTATTATATGATTAATTCATATTTTCATAGCCAGGTAAGTGATTATTATATGATTAATTCCAATTTTCATTGCCAGGTAAATGATTATTATATGATTAATTCCAATTTTCATTGCCAGGTAAGTGATCATTATATGATGAATTCCAATTTTCATTGCCAGGTCAGTGATTATTAATGGATTAATTCAAATTTTCATCGCAAAGTGATTATTTCATCACATATTTTGTGTGATGCTGAGTTGCCACACACATATATTACTCATAATATTTTTTGTGGTCAGTAATTGCGTCTGTATACTAATCTTTCTCTTACCTCACTGCTTTGGTCTGTCTACCATTCCCCATTATGAAAGATAATGAGAAAAATAACGCTTTCCATATTTGCATAAACAGGCGATGTTCACATTATATAATAAGTAATATACAAATATATCTTTTATGTATATTCAGGAGACATGAATACCTACTGCTGAATGAATAGCAGTTAATGGCAGGATACTGTTGGTGTCTTGATGAAGTGTTGATGTCTCAGTTGACGATGCTACAGAAAACGTAAGTGATATATTCGACAGAAAACGAGAAACAAATCTGGGTAACTATACAGTTTCAAAATAAAAAAAATTGAAAATATATATGTTAAATAATGTTACGGAAAAGAAGTAAATTACCAGAAAGTGATAAGACAAAGGTGATTATATAAGAAAAATGACGTAAGAGAGTAAACATTTTTAGTAAAACTGTACTTAAAGAGGTCGTTATGATTTCATTATTAATAACGAAAATCATAAACCCATGAATTTGTTAAACTAAATGTAGAAATGAATAAAAGACCGGTGAAAAATATGTTCTCCATAGATCAGGGTAAGTATACCAAGTGGGCGCTGGAGAAAGAGAGAGAAATAAAACCAAAGGTAAAGAGGGAAAAGTGGGAGCGACACCAACTCAAGAAGGTTAAACTTCACATAAGCAGACGCCATTGTGGGAATCCCCACGCTAGCACCAGGGGATATCCCCGGGGTGTGTGTGTGTGTGTGTGTGTGTGTGTGTGTGTGTGTGTGTGTGTGTGTTTAGAAAGACTAGAGATGTTTCGTTACACAGATGTGCACTAGACACCCACAATCTTTTGTTTTACTGATACACAGATGTTAAGGCAAAATGTACAGACGAGAACACACATCCCTGATTACATTGGAAAGACGATATTACCAGAAGGTGTTACAGAAGAAGAGGTAAGACTCACTCATCTTTCCATCTCTCTCTCTGGGATTCAGTTATCTAAATAGTCGTTTTATGGAACCAATGATATTCTTCTTAAGATATATTCATTCATTTACCTAATCGACTCGTGGAGGTGTGTTTAAAAGGAGAAGACACCTGCCAGCGACGCGGGTTCCATAACCTGCGTCACGTAAGCGCCAGGTTACACGAGTGTCTCCTGGAATCAAGCAACTCATCATAGAAAACGACGTCCAAAAGTACCTCGTCTACTTATAACCCCGCAATAAAGACGACCATCGCTGGTCTGGGTGTCAGGTGTTCATTAACAAAAGCAGAAGGTTGTGGTGGGGTCGGTAGAAGTTGTAGTTTGGACTGAGGTTATAATTATGATTATGAGTATATCTACTTTTCCATACTCAATCGCCGTTTGCAGCGTGAACCAGGTAGCGCCAGAAACAGACGAAGAAATGGCCGCATTCGTCATATATGTACCTTTATACATCAGACCTCCCCGCTTCTCCCGTGCTTCCGCATCTTCAAGGCTGCGCAATAATCTGTAACAGGGACGCCTCTGGAGTGAGTTCGAAGAGGCTGTACTCCAGTGATCCAACCTCGCCCGAGGCATGTTATAGCGCGCGTGGGTGTGGAGGGCTGTAGTGAGGGGGGAGCAGGTAAAGGGGGGTGCTCAGATGGCGTGGGTGAGGGTCACCGAGGAGTGGAGCCAGGCCTATGTAGCCCAGATCTACACCAGAGGGATGAGCTGGCCGAGTGTCCTGAAGATGTCCTCGGTGCTGAAGGACGCCCGCCACTCCTCCTCCTCCTCCTCCACCTGGCCCACACGTAGGCATTCTTCAGGAAGGAAAAAATTGGCCTTGCTTGATGAACTTGGGCAGCCAAGGCCTCGGGAATGGCTGGCGTGCTCCTCCCATCCTCCGACGCATCACAAGACTTGATCCACAACGCAAAAACTGACCGCCTGCGTCTTTGCCCATCCCCACCCTGCCCAGCCTCTGTCCCTCCACCTCCTCACTGCCAACGGTATTACGCTTCCGCCAATGTCATCCCGTACGAAGATGTTCACGTGTCCGCCTCATCTATCGTTTTTACACACACACACACACACACACACACACACGTGAGAGCCTCCCACACCACAGCTACCGCGAGTCACGTGAGGATACAGAGAGGAGGCGAGATCCCCCCCGACTTTGAGCGGCCTACAGGGGGCGCTGACGGGGGAGCACTGACTGAGGTCATGTGATGCGACACTGGTCCTCGACCTTCCGCCAGCCGTAGAGGGCAGGGCGTCACACCGTGGGCGCTCCTGAGGTAGCCCACCCTGAGGGGAGAGGCGGAAGTTATTTTCGTCCTGTGGACGAAGATCCAGTCCGGGTTGCGTCCCTGGCCCAGACCCTCACGTACACCACCTTACGTCACCAGCCCGCAGGCCCCCCCAGCTGGGAACCAACCACGAACCCTCCCTACATTCCTCAGCCGATGATGATGAAGTAGTAGACTGTGTGAGCCGTCTCTCCCGATCCGGGTTGCAACGACCATAACACGCCCTCCGGCCACGTTCCCTCCCCCCGACACTCACACGGCAAACTCTCTCGTGATGACAACCCCATCATCATACGAGGTCTGAGGGTCGACTCTCTTATAACCATCTCGTTGTTAACTGTCTTCATTTTTCTTTTGTGGCAAAATTCCCTGATTATCTCTGTAGTGGCTTCATGTTAGCTTTACGAGGCAGTGTAGCACCTGGCGTGTAGCACCACACACACACGCACACACACACACACTCACACACACACACACACACACACACACGCAAGCCTCACTCCTCTCCGTGATACCAGCTGGCCGCCACCACAGTGCTGCCGACCACACCCACGGCCACGGCAGGAACAACGGGACACGGGGCACTCCGCCCCCGACCACCCGGCTGACCATGAGGGTCCCTCACTTAAAAACGGACGTGTGTGCGTGTGTGTGCGTGGAAGATGGGCAATAACGGCGGCAGAAGAGCCCCGGCCAGGAACAGCATTAACCCACAAACACACACACACACACACCAAGGCTGCACACGCTGAGAAAAACGCGCAAACACACACACACACACACACACACACACACACACACACACACACCCCTTAACTGTCACGACCACATACACTGTAGACCCGGTGGCGGTGGGTGGCAAGCCTCCCTCCCTCCCTCTACTGCAGCCTTCACCAGCCCACGTGACTTCCTAGGCTAACTAAGGGGGGTCATCATGGAAGACATCAAAACCCACAGACGCATCCACCATCACCACCAGCTGCCCGAGAACCGTAGACAGATAGAACACACAGACATCCCCCCACCACAGCCTCCACCCTTGGCAGGTGCCACAGACCAGGGAGGACCAACAGTCATCCAGTAACACAGACTGGGAGAAGACCATCTCAACCTAACAGCTTAACCCACGTCATCCTAGATCACACACACGGCGACTGGGCAGAGTTACGACTGTAACTGGATAACGTAACGACTGGTTATTGTCCCTTTATCCAACCCCTCCTTCACCCCCCCCACACACACACAACATCCCCACTATGTTCTATACTGTCCACATGTTTTCAGTCAGGTGACCCTACCATTCACAGTGTGGCTGTCGCCTGGTGTCTGCTTCGTTTCTGCTACACTGGCGAAGCCTGGAACATCACACTCAAAAAGTCTTTTTTTGCGATTAACATAGGAGAGAGAGAGAGAGAGAGAGAGAGAGAGAGAGAGAGAGAGAGAGAGAGAGAGAGAGAGAGAGAGAGAGAGAGAGAAGACTTAATAGCGGTGTGTTCAAGCAAGCTAACAATAAAAATTTTATCTCATTAATGAAGCTAATGAAATTCCGAAATTAGTGGGGGAAACTCAGACGAAAGACATCTTTTCCGTATCAATGTTATTCTCATCATTTCGTGTGGTCATTACAATTGATTACGTTCAAAAGTACAGTTTCTGTTACCTCTCTCGCTCTACATTCAGAGAAAACCAGTCTATCGAGGGGTAACGAAACTAGAGAGAGAGAGAGAGAGAGAGAGAGAGAGAGAGAGAGAGAGAGAGAGAGAGAGAGAGAGATGAGGAGAGAGAGAGAGAGAGAGAGAGAGAGAGAGAGAGAGAGAGAGAGAGAGAGAGAGAGAGAGAGAGATGAGGAGAGAGAGAGAGAGAGATGGGGAGAGGGGGCATGCGTTAACACACTATCAAAATCCCTCACAAACAACTTCAAGGACTCTCACATACCAAAAAAAAAAAAAAAAAGCCATGCAATACACTAACAGAAAAAGAGTTCTAGTCCATCTGAGATCTTACCACCTCACGACAGGTTCTATCATAAAAACGCTGACAAAAACACACGTTTTATCTGGAAATGTTACAGTAACTTCATTAATAACATCCGTACGTAACACTGATGTAATTTACAATGAGCTTTTAACAGGAATTACCTTATAAAAAATGACAGACGAAAACCACAGCTGGTTGACAACTCAGAATAGGAAAAGGTAAATCTTTTGTAAATTTGTAAATTGAATTAAATTACATTGTTTGAGACTTGTTTCCATGCCAGTGTGTCCTCTACCATGATTCAAACAAAGTCGACACGCAGTTCAAAGATCTGATGTACATTTCTTCATCCCATCTTGTTCGTGAACTTAGTACAACACTTGGTTATCAATGAGCAGGAGGCTTCGTCCTCCACACAGTAAATCGTGCGAATAATTTACGATTAAATCCGGCGTCGAGCGAAATATATGACCTGCGAAATAAGCGACTTGAACACCGAGGGGTCGGTGTATCCCGGTGACGTCATGGCTTTCCTAAAGGGAAGCAGGCGCTCAATATTAATCAATAAGCGAGTCAGTGCTCAGCTGTCGAGTTGGGCTAGTGTTCTGGATCTTTGTGTTCGTAACTCAAGAGTCTTGTTGTGGGGTTCCGGGGGACGCGTCCCTCTGGGGAAGGCTGTTAAACGGCTCTCGCTCACTCGAACGCTACCCTGACACGCCTACTGCATCAGCTCGAGACATCTACCTCTCTCTTGTCATCTACCTCTCTCTCTTGTCCTGTATCTACCTTCATCTCATCTCCCTTTTCTTCTTTATTTTTCCCCCATATTCTCTAAACTCATAGCATTGAAAGTGATATTAAATGAAACTATATTCAATGAATATTCAATTGATTTGTAAGGCGAAGTCTATTAATGTAGCGAGTCCTGGCAACTACATCCAGAGAACAGTTGCCATCAACTTCTCGCGATACATCTACTGTAGTCCCCCCTTGTGTCCCTTGTTTACCTCCATGTTGTTTACCTCATAATTGGGGAAAACAATACGAAACGAGACAAATCGCACGTCAGTAATTTGGTGGCAGCCGATTCAGAGGTATTAAGTAGACCGGTTTACCGCGCATGTATACTTCGTTATATAACCATCGTAAATAAGACGCGATGAAATATAGCGTAATATTATACACGTACACACATCGTAAATGTAATATCTAACATTAACAAATGTTCAGTAAATGTCATCACGAGCCAATATTAGTACAGGCTATGTTCTCATGAAGAATGTAAGAAGAATACACTGGTGTTCTTGTACTTCACAGACTCACATATTTCGCTCATAATCACGCTAAATATATCTGGCCGGCCACAACAGGTCAGTTATTTCGCGAGTCGTTTTATTTCGCGTGACACCAGGTGACCCGGCCCCCTGTAGTTCTGCCGTCTTATGTACTCACCTCCCTGTAAGGGGACCTGGGAGCCTTGTGGCCCAAGAATCATACCACTGTGGCCAGGGATCGTACCACTGTGGTCAGGGATCGTACCACTGTGGTCAGGGATCGTACCACTGTGGTTAGGGATCGTAACACTGTGGTTAGGGATCGTACCACTGTGGTCAGGGATCGTAACACTGTGGTTAGGGATCGTACCTTCGTGGTCAGGGATCGTACCACTGTGGTCGGGGATCGTACCACTGTGGTTAGGGATCGTACCACTGTGGTTAGGGATCGTACCACTGTGGTCAGGGATCGTACCACTGTGGTCGGGGATCGTACCACTGTGGTTAGGGATCGTACCACTGTGGCCAGGGATCGTACCACTGTGGTCAGGGATCGTACCACTGTGGTCAGGGATCGTACCACTGTGGTCGGGGATCGTACCACTGTGGTTAGGGATCGTACCACTGTGGTCAGGGATCGTACCACTGTGGTCACGGGGTTAACTTTACGAGTGTGTTTGGAAGTAGTCACACTGAAAACACACTAGTGTCTGGACAGTGTGGAAATCTGGCACTTGTCAAGTGACATTTTGAAATCCCAGTTATCATGAGCACATCAAACTCTTTGCTAAATGCTTTTGCCTTAAAGACCAAAATTTGTATGTTACAGCAGCTGTCGTTTACACACACACACACACACACACCAGCTATAATCCAGGTACCCATTCATGGACCAGCCTCGGAGGGGAGGGTGAACACCTGGGTTGGGTGTAGGCCGACTGCCACACCCAGGACTCCACTCCAAGAGGAGGTCGACCCCGGGCTGGCCCGTGCTGACTCATGGTCAGCAACACTACCCACCTACACACTATGAAGTCCTCCCCAGTCTTCCACAACCACTCCTGCTGGCCAGGATCACTCGCACTCGTGGTGGGTCTTCGTCTGTGCGTGGCCCGAGCCATGGTCCTTGCCGCACCGTTGCAGGTGACTCAGGCCCCCCCAACACACACACCCTCAACCCTGGCCACTCACCGTCCACCTGATTGACGTTTGTAGCTTTATGTACGTACACACGTGCATGATCACCACCACAACACACACATCACCACCACAACACACACACATCACCACCACAACACACACATATACATCACTACCACAACACACACATCACCACCACAACCACCCCATCAATCGCTCACACACGTCAGAGATAAAATATAAATGACCAGCTGGTAAGTGTGTCTTGTACCAGCAGGATCTCAGGTCTGTTGTCGTCCTCATGAACACCACACTATACAAATCCTGCTGTTTGTACTCTCTCTCTCTCTCTCTCTCTCTCTCTCTCTCTCTCTCTCTCTCTCTCTCTCTCTCTCTCTCTCTCTCTCTCTCTCTCTTCAGGAGTCCAACATTTGGTCCCCTGTTCTTATGACGAAGACATAGGAACACCCCCATATGAGAGGTTCTGGGTTTCTTTAAAAATAATAATAATAATAATGATAATAATAATAATAATAATAATAATAATAATGCAAGTCTTTGCGTCCATCTGACTATTCTATTTCTTATTTAGCTCCTGGGAATGGCAGCAGGGTGTGAACAACACCAGAAGCGTCAGGACAGCGCAGTCAGTCCTACGATCTACAAGCTAAAGAAAACGGACACGGACAACAGAAAACAATCATGACATTTGACGTGCTATACCGCCACTTGGCAGCGCGTCTGACGCTACACCAACTACCTAACATGTTACGATAACACCTGCAGTGTCGCACAGCCTTCCCCCTGAGAACGTTGATATTAGGGGAGAAAACAATGATAAACGACTGGAGGCTGGCCAGGAAGAGAGAAGAATAACACAGCCAAGGACGCAGAGGTGACGAAGCAGGGGAGGCACAGATTAAGGAAGAGAGGTTGTCAAGATGTGAAACATTTTACACCAACAAGGGAATTCAGGACGTCTGTCCCCCCTCCCCCAGACACACCACCTCACCTCATCCCTTGAGGAGTGAATCTTCACGACCCTGGTTATCAATGCCACTTGGCCTCTGACCTGACCTTTAAGCTCCAGGTTAAGGCCAGAGTTAGGAGCGGTGGTCACTTGGACTAAAAAGAAAAAGGACATAAACGAGATTCCCGTTTTCTGATGAAAGGGAACACATGACACGATTTTAAAACCACTAATATATATATATATATATATATATATATATATATATATATATATATATATATATATATATATATATATATATCAAACTATTCGCCATTTCTCGCGTTAGCGAGGTAGCGTTAAGAACAGAGGACTGGGCCTTTGAGGGAATATCTTCACCTGGCCCCCTTCTCTGTTCCTTTTTTTTTTTGGAAAATTGAAAAAAAAACGAGAGGGGAGGATTTCCAGGCCCCCCGCTCCCTCCCCTTTTAGTCGCCTTCTACGACACGCAGGGAATACGTGGGAAGTACTCTTAATCCCCTACTATATATATATATATATATATATATATATATATATATATATATATATATATATATATATGACTACTGGAGCATCAGTCGTTTAAAGCAGACACTGGCATTCGTCTGTGATCCCTGTACAACTCCAGGTCTCTCCAAAAATGATTTTCATATTACATTTCCATATGTGAGTCAGACAAGGACAACGAGACTACTAACTAGCACACAGGGTACGTTACCACGTCGCCCTCCTGACCACGTCACACAGCCACAATCATTACCTGAAATAAGAAGAAAAAGAGATAATTATCTTTGTCGAAATATATATTCTACTTTTCATCTCTGGAACAGCAACATAAAAGTATGGAAAGTATAATTAACATGAAATATAATAATAATAATGAATATACATATATATATATATATATATATATATATATATATATATATATATATATATATATATATATATATTTTTTTTTTTTCTTTTTCTTTTAAACTATTCGCCATTTCCCGCGTTAGCGAGGTAGCGCTAAGAACAGAGGACTGGGCCTTTTTTGGAATATCCTCAACTGGCCCCCTCTGTTCCTTCTTTTGGAAAATTTAAAAAAAAAAAACGAGAGGGGAGGATTTCCAGCCCCCCGCTCCCTCCCCTTTTAGTCGCCTTCTACGACACGCAGGGAATACGTGGGAAGTATTCTTTCTCCCCTATCCCCAGGGATATATATATATATATATCCGTGTGGTCACGGACAAATGTCCACATCAAAGCCAGACCTTAAATGAAATAGAGAGAGGATCATGAAAAAGATGGGAGAAGGGAAAGTATTTACGAATTTGGGGGGAAGGAAGTGGTAAACCTGTTGATCACACAATCCATAAACTTGAGTGGATATGAAAAGAAAACGGCATGACCCATAACAAGCAGTGTATCGTAGGTATTTCTCCTACATATGTAAAATTGCTTCACATTCTGGATATATCTGATGAAGGACTTCAGCAATTAGAATGGGGAAGTTATAAATTACTTTTACCCACTGTTCATCATCATCATCATCATAATGATAATAATAATAATAATAATAATAATAATAATAATAATAATAATTACTACCACTACTACTACTATTACAGCACAACAACAACAACAACAACAATAATAATAATAATAATAATAATAATAATAATAATAATGATCCCAGTTTTCTTGCACTATTCTGTCAGCCAAACTTGGACACGCTACGCCACGCTGAGGGCGGCTGGAACTGTGATCTTGATACATGCAGACACACTTGGCACACTGTCCTCAGCTTTATGGGAACTGACCCACAACGGAAGGCGAGGCTAACGTACTGTGTTGTATACAAGACCTGAGTCCCTAGTGGGCATACATGGTCTCCTGGTGTCCTGTTACTACTGAGACATGTGGGGCAGTGGTTGAGGCTACTGGCTCATGAGTTTACATGAGAAAGACAGACAACGGGAGGCCTGGTTGGCCCATGATTGGGTTGTCTGGTATAAAAGATAAATTAAAGATTCACCTCACTCAGTCTTAGCCAGAGCCCTTCCCCCCCTTGCACCCACGCCATACCCTGAGCCAAAATATCCCATTCAAATTCTTCCCTTTCCAAGCGGCCTCTCATCCTCTCCCGGCTGTGAGATATTCTTGATCTGCTACCACTGAAAACTGGAACCTCTTATCCCAAGGAGCGTTACCACATAATTCCCTTGAGGGACAGATACCCCACCATCGAGTGAACAGCCCCGAGATGGCAGAGCCACTTGGCGTACCGGAACTGCATAATACCTCATAGTTGTTCTTCAGCGACCCATTGTCCAGACATGGACTTGAAGGCCTCCAGTCGTTGTACACCTTCTATCCTCAAGGAAGAAACGCCTCAGTTGTGCATGCAATGTCTCAGGCAATAAAAGGGCACGTGGACGCCTCGCCTTTCACAGCTAACTCGCTGCTCATCGAACCATTACCCCAGTGAACACCTTTTGGCTCCTCGACTTCACTGTGGTGCTCCTCAGGGCAGGACCTCACCGTCCACAACATCGGAAGACGACTGAGCTTAATGTCCATCTTCTCTCCACTCAAACTGGAAACCTAGAGTGTCCCTGGGCGTCCACCTCTTGTCTCCTCACGTCACCTGGCACGTAACTGAGGCCAGTGTTGAACCCCCTCCCATGCTCACGCACCTCCCTTTCATGACATGAACCCCTCCCTCAGGTCTTACCCTCCTCCCTCAGGTTAAACAACGTAAGGTAGACCATATCCCTCAGTCATCCCTTCCTAAGCATCACAGACCCTCTCAACACTTATCCAACCTCGTTAGCAACAACCAGTCCCCTGGATGAGAGGCCACCCTGACATCCCCCTCGCCCTTATAACGTCCCTGTCGTCGTGTATGATTCTATAACTCACTTCTCTCTCCCTCTTCCTGCCCCTCTGCTACTCACTGACGGCTCGCGTCTCTCTCCCAGTGGGTTCGCTGCTACATGTGACGCCTCCTCGACACACACCTCCAAACTCCATCTCACTACCTGGTCCTCTGTTCGTCTTTCCTCCTGCTTCTCCCACTGAGGTCTCCCTACACCAAAAACCTCGATCATATATATATATATATATATATATATATATATATATATATATATATATATATATATATATATATATATATATATATTTCTTTCTTTCTTTCAAACTATTCGCCATTTCCCACATTAGCGAGGTAGCGTTAAGAACAGAGGACTGGGCCTTGAGGGAATACCCTCACCTGGCCCAATTCTCTGTTCCTTCTTTTGGAAAATTAAAAAAAAAACGAGAGGGGAGGATTTCCAGCCCCCCGCTCCCTCCCCTTTTAGTCGCCTTCTACGACACGCAGGGAATACGTGGGAAGTATTCTTTCTCCCCTATCCCCAGGGATATATATATATATATATATATATATATATATATATATATATATATATATATATATATATATATATATACATAGTCATAGTTTTTCTTTAAACAAGGTCGATTCCAGGGAGACTGGAAGCCTCTTTCTCTGGATTCCAGTCCACGTAGTGTGCATCCCACACATGAAGCGGTGGCTTCTACTGGTCTGAGCGGAAGCGACGACGTCTACCCTTTTACCTTAGGGTCGGGTGGCAACCGAGACATAAGGCGAACGTCAAAGCAATTAAAAATAATTTAGTTATCTTCATAAATTATTGAAAAAACAAAAACGTAAACGTGAAATACACGAAAAACACAAGAGTGTTTTCCAAAGGTAAGAAGAGCCTCGTCAGTGTTGCCTGTGATATCTTTTATGGACATGCTTTGCATGGTGTGGGTTCTCATGTGGAACCCTTGACCTGTTAACACCCATTAAGGCGAACAACATAAACACACACACACACACACACACCCATAAGTCTGACGTCATTCCGTCATCGGAAGTCTCCTCACGTGTGTCGCATTCTTTCTTGTGTGTGTGTGTTAGTGTCCGACGCAAGACTCGGTGGACGTACGTTAGGTCTGCCGGATCCGATGCCTCGAATCGTCCTGGATTAATCTTATTACGAAACCACGGCAGGTGGAACTGATCCTGAGGTGTTAGAACGTCATACACACACACACACACACACACATTTGTTCTGCAATATATATGACCTCCTCAATGATGTGTGATCTTGCCGAGTAATGTGTGTGTGTGTGTGTGTGTGTGTGTGTGTGTGTGTGTGTGTGTGTGTTCTGGACCCGTGGGTTGAACGCGGATCGCACGGATGAACGCTGAGGGAAATACGCCTTTATTTACCTTCTCTTCATCGAGAACGCCCTAACCCCTCCACAATACCCAGGACACGAGGTATAAGCCAGCTAAGACTTCTGCTACACCCCCACACCTACTCTACTGTAACCCTAGGTACAACGGCGTCACCTTCAACACACACGTACCAACCTGACCATCTTCAGAGAGGTGGGCGAAACTGAGGACACACACAAAAAAATACATGTACCTCACCATGGGGGATCTTCATGGCAGCCTCATCATTACCTGGCTATCATCAGCAAACAGGGAGGAGGTCCACCCTCGTGGATGCCATGTCATTATGAACTACATGGACTGCTGGCTGGGCCTCTCCTACCCAACCCCACCTCTAACACGAACGGCTCTAGATCAGAGGACTTGCAGGTGTGTGTGTGTGTGTGTGTGTGTGTGTGTGTGTGTGTGTGGGAAGACACCATCTTGATCTGGGTCTCGGCTGTGGTGAACCTGTCGACCGCAGAAGCTCAGGCGTCCACACTATCCTTTGGTTACCTGAGGTCACTGAACCATCCTGGACATGAACCAACACCCACACAAAAAAAAAATCCAAACCCAACCAGCAGAGTGGGTTACTTTCTGCTGTAGCGCGGCGAGGGAGGAGCTTCTCTGGCCAACACTGAGACCCAGATGCGCTGTTATCACACACGACACATCCACAAAAATAAAACCTCCTCCCAGGGTGCCAACATCTTAGTTATTACATCATCCATGAACCATTTAATATCCAGGTGACAAAAGTTTCAGTCGACACAAATCAAAACTGAAAACACGTCAAACTCAGAAGTGACAATCTAGAAGTATACATTTCACTTCCTAACAGTAATAAAACAGTAATAAAAGAGACACAACAGAGTCCTGC
The DNA here is from genome assembly GCF_036320965.1 of Panulirus ornatus. Classification (NCBI taxonomy): domain Eukaryota; kingdom Metazoa; phylum Arthropoda; class Malacostraca; order Decapoda; family Palinuridae; genus Panulirus; species Panulirus ornatus. The sequence goes on from NC_092224.1 coordinate 64,848,083, forward strand.
GCCTCATTCTATCCATCATCAACACTTGTTTGTATAGCATAGTACCGAGGTGTAGGAAAACGATCTCGTGACAGAGAGGAGGCCCTGGCATAATGACCTCCTGTAGGGTCGCTGGCCGTAATGTTCGCCAGCAAGTCATCCAACGTCTCTTACTGGGGCACCAGCGAACACCAGCTCACCAACGTCATGTCCACAATCTCAAACCCGACGAACCCTTCAAAATTCCCCAGACACATCGTCCACATCAGGACGACCTCGTACTTAACCACAAAACATAAGCATTCCGGAGATATTATCACTCTATTCTTCATTAGGAATCTAAGTCGTTAATATTACCGTCAGCAAAGGCCACATCATAATTACCCTCACCAGCAGACGCATCCCAGCACCACTACACACTCTTCTGACACGTAACTGCATCTAGGAGAGACGTACATGCAACACACATCTCATTACGAAGTAGCTATACAAACACAGTGGGAAGACACCTCAGTTAGGCAAACCCGGAGAAGCCTGATATAAAACATCTTGGTTCTCATTTTCCCCCACGTTCTATGAAGCTCAACTCGGTCCACGGGGCCAGCCACAATCCTCGCACACACACACACATTTATCCATAAACTGTAGACAGAACACGCCTCATTCATCGCCACTAATTCTGCCGCTCCCATACATACGCCATCCGAGTTGTGACGGCAGCTGAAACGTTGCAATATTTTGTTCGATCATCGACACTAGGCTGGCGCGAAATACGAAAGCTGAAAAGAGAGAGACAGGAGAGGAAAAGAAATGAGATTAATAATCCAGGATTTTCGAAAACGTGGAAAATCCGCCTTCTAGAAAGGATCAGGTCGTAATGGCAGGTAGACAGACACGAGAGGGTAAGCAGTTCCAATGTTGAGCGATGCACGGAAAGAAACAGATGTCATAACGCCTCACTCCCTCTTCCGTTGGCAACGAACACACAATGGTCATGTGACGCAGTAGCTCTGCTTGAGGCCTTGCTTACGGCGGGGCACGCAGAAGCTGAGCCAGCTCTCGGGGACAAAATGGATGTAGTTACATCTACGTACAGGAGGAGAGAGAACCACAATTGTGGCATGGGAAGAGAGAGTCAAGCTTTGAGTTCGGTCTGGCCGAGTCAATGTGATGGACTGCTTTAAGATCGACTCCGTGAGAGACAAAAGAAAGATTATCCGACTTCAAGATCAAGAAACGCTTTACCTAACGGACCACACAGCTAACCCAGACCAGACTACAGGAGGCAAAAATCAAAAGACCCAAAAGACAACCCTGAATAACACAATCTCAACGGCAAACCCCCCACACAGCTCTTACAGCAAGATGAATGATAATACTTTGGTCTAACTCCCTCCTTCAGCAACCCACTGAGCAGAGATTTCTCAAATGCAATCACAAGCGCATCAATTCGACAGAAACACAAATCCATCTTAACCTTCGAATTACCAGAATAAATCTAAGAAAGAAACATGATCAGAAGGCATTTGACGCTCAGGAAGGGGAAAGAGTCCACACAACGGACGAACTACCTCAGCAGATAGTAGAGTAAAGCCTTTGACGCGGTCCGGCGTAATTGGGCTCGAAATCAGGCCGAGTCTGCTCTACCTCGTGACATAACGTTATGAACCACACACCGTCCTCCTGATGATCGGACAGTAAAGACTCGAGTCAGTGCCTCAGCTCCAGCTCACAATCAGCCCAGCGAGCCGGAGTCCCACAAGGCGACATACCCTTCCACGACCCTCCACCTAACCTATTGTTCAGGTAAGCTTGACCTTTGAGCAAGCACAGCCACTGCGGTTCATGCTGGGAAACCCCAACTCATCTTACACACGATCACCATTAAGAAAAAAAAAACTGGGGGGAGGAGGGAATACATTACCAGATAATATAAAGAATATAGAAAATATATATTGAGACATAAACCAGGTCCAAAACAACAACTGCCAACTGTAAAGAGGGGGAAACAAAAATATATTGATAAAATCTATACGATTTAAAAACATGGACCAATTTCAGGAACTCAAAACTGGTTTATAAGGTTAGGTTATAAATGTTAAGAGGAAAAAAAAATATATACGAGGCGTGGTTTGGGTCATGCAAACAATACAGAAAACAAAAAATGCAATGTTCAGAGGCAAACACCTCCGCCATTAGTAATGCCAGCAACAGCCCTGGTCCATCTTGTTCCCTGTGACCCTGCAGAGGCAAGCCACGATCCTGGCTGGTCCCACAGGAGTCAGCACGATCTGGCATGACGAGCAAAACCACACAAAAAAGGGGACTGACATTTGCCATCAGCCAGAGATATCCCTACACCCTTGATACACAACAGATCCGCCAGGGGGACAAGTATCCCTACACCCTTGATACACAACAGATCCGCCAGGGGGACAAGTATCCCTACACCCTTGATACACAACAGATTCGCCAGGGGGACAAGATAACTCCCGGCGACGCACGATCACATAAGACAGTCTTAAAAAATTCTAGGATCCAGAGACACAAGCGAATATATGACCCAGTGATCGCTCAGTTAATTCGCTTCCACGGAAGGTTCAACAGAAAACGTTCAGTGGTGGCCCAAGAACCAAACAGAACCAGAGGACAATACCTCCTCCTCCACCACCACCACCGACAACAACAACAGCATTCCAAGTATATACCAGATGTTGTTTACCATCCAGTAAAGGAATCACAAGGAGCTGGTCGACCATCCTTAACATATCAACCAAGGTTCAGCGAGGAGGCACGTCCACAACTTGTCAACCTCTCTCTCTCTCTCTCTCTCTCTCTCTCTCTCTCTCTCTCTCTCTCTCTCTCTCTCTCTCTCTCTCTCTTCTTCTTCTTCTTCTTCTTCTTCTTCTTCTTCTTCTCTTCTCTCTTCCATTTTCATCATTCTATTCTACCTGTCTACCTCAACTCTTGTGTCTCTCAACCTCCCGTGACCGTACCACAACCGTTCGCAGTCTTGGGTACCTCAAGACGATCCATGTTTGACGTCCACTGAGGGAGTCTGGGGGACAGCGATGCCAGACACCGCCAACTTTCCGCACGTCGACAATAAGAAACTGGACTTGCCTGCACCGAGGCTCGCGGTGAGAGTGACATCAATTTTTTCTTATGGTAACCGAAATAACACAGGTAAAAGTATGCTCAAACTGATGCCAAGTCGGCAAGAAGGATCAAATGCCGTGTTTGTGAATACAAATAAAACTGCAAAGGGTTTGATTTGAGGTCCTCAGGTGCTTGCAAGTCAAGGAGCGTGACAAATACGAGGGAGACATCCACAGTCCTGCTGTGCGATGAAAGAATAAGTTATTATATCGGTCCATCCTCGTGTGGCTGGTCCTTACACACGGAAAAGAGAAGCAGAAGCAGCAGCAGCAAGTCGCCAGCCACCTGTCCACGTCTTAAGGGACAGGACACACGCACACACAGCTCTCGAGATCAGTGGCCAAAATAATACTTGTTGAACTGGTATCCAAAAGCTCTGCGCTCACAGATATACAAATAGAAAATGGGGGAAAAACAAGGGGGGGACATAAATCAAGTGCGAAGACCATTTCTCCAATACAGAACATGTACGGTTTTCATGTGATAAACAACATTGCCTTCATGTGATTGCCAGCAACACTGTCTTTATGCCGTAGCAACATTGTCTTCATGACGGAAGTTATAATATAATAACAATAACAGCAATAATAATAATAATAATAATAATAATAATAATAATAATAATAATAATGATAATAATAATAATAATAATTAATAACAATACAGTGATGACGATGAGGATAATTTTTCACAGCTAAACGTCTCTGAGACCTCCAGCTACACACACACGATTCTACAAACTGCACAACAATGTTCTTAAGTGTCTCGCCCTAACGGTGTTATGTTCCTCCAATGAAGCGACGGGCGTGATCTTCATGCATGACTCCGTCTTCACGATGCATTAAGCAGTCCGCCACGCCATGGCAACTAGTCACCCAGTTAGAACAGAATAACACCTGGGTAGCGAGGCATATATAAGCCACTACATCATGGACACAACAGATTGCAAGAGTGTAAGGGACACACACACACACACACACACACACACACACACACACACACACACACACGGACACACACACACACACACACACACACGGACACACGGTGAGGCAGCTGGAGGCTGGATTTCCCTGATGCCTCGCCCTCTCACCTCCGACACTCCCTTCTATTGTTCGTTTGGTACACTTCAGCCCTGGTCTGTCTGCACCCGCTCAGTCAGGCGACAAGGCTCGTGAAGACCAGAAACGAGAAAAAAAAAAAAGAAAGGACGTAAACAAAACAAAACAAAAAAATAGGGTTAAAAACATCTGGGTGGACACTTTTACATGCGTCCCTTGTAAAAACATCTAGGTGGACACTTTTACATGCGTCCCTTGTAAAAACATCTAGGTGGACACTTTTACATGCGTCCCTTGTAAAAACATCTGGGTGGACACTTTTACATGCGTCCCTTGTAAAAACATCTAGGTGGACACTTTTACATGCGTCCCTTGTAAAACATCTGTGGACACTTTTACATGCGTCCCTTGTAAAACATCTAGGTGGACACTTTTACATGCGTCCCTTGTAAAAACATCTGGGTGGACACTTTTACATGCGTCCCTTGTAAAACAAATGATTTACAACGGAGGGACAAAGTAAATCTGTCTTGTTTTGGTGAACGTCTGTCGGTGTGAGGAGTGTAAATTTCACATTTTCACCGACGTTGTAGAAAACGAGAATGTTTGGATGCCACTTTAAGACTATACGACAGAAGCCTGTGGTCAGGTCAGGCTTGACCTGTGGAGGTCGTGTTGTCCTCGACATTTCAAGGAAAACAAACCATGAGTAACACTTCTGAGTAATCTCGCTTCTGTAGAAATGGCTCTTGGGGTCGATCACGTGGGTAGGGCTGTCCCATCTGATGCCTGGCCTCACACACACACACACACACACACACACACACACACACACACACACACACTTGGGTAAATAATCACAGACATATCGTCAGAAAGCTCGAGAAGGACACAAAATCATTATCCACTCCAAACATATGATTGTTTACGGTGTCTGCATTAACAATGAATGGCAGTAACACTTGGATGGAGAGATCATCACATCAACATATGTTGGTAACATCCAGCGGGAACACCTGGCTGCATATCCCCATCCCAACATACGTCTGCAAGATCTGGCTGGGAAGACAAATGTGACAATATTCAGATGTATGGTTTCCAGGCCCAGGTGTCTTGGTCGCGTTACTAAACCTTGCTTACCTGGTTTGCTCGTCTCTCTCCTGGTATACCGTAATACATTCTGCTCTACAACCCCTCCGTTTCTTACTGCCACATCTACAGTCTATACCACCTACACCATCTACAAGGTCTGTCTATATCACCCACACCACCTGCACCCACTAAACCACCTACACTCCCTGCACCACCTACTCTCAAGTTACATAGTTTTCCTCCCCCTCGTGCCCAGGGCCACTGCTTCCTGGGCTGGGTCAGCCAGAGGTCTCCCTAGCGCCAGCTCCTCCCTGGCACCACCAGTGACAGGTGACCAACTTCATCTGCTGACGAAGACCGACTCTACGTTCCCAAGGCTCTTGCTACGTGAGAGGTACGTCGGTGACCACAATGTCTTCCGTCTACAGGAGGCGTCAAGAATGGTACAATGCGCGAGAATTTCCTTGATGATTTTTAAGGTTTTATTTCAGTATTAGGATACTGGAGTGTGTCCAGAGGGGTAACTGTCCAGTGGAGGAGGGCTACTGGTCAGGTCACTGCCGAAGTCATGGGCCGAAAGAAAGTGCGTCTCAGCTAAAAAGAAAGAAAAAAAAAAAAAAAACTGGGACTCATCAGGCCAGGATTACTATCTACTGCCGCGGTGAAGTTCCCCCCCTCCGGCAGCAGCAGTCCACGGCCGACACTCGGCCGACCGGCCAGACCGACTGGTGCAAAAAGGCCCGCACGAGCTGTCCTTAAACAGGTTCTGGTTTATGGATGCGGTCACGAGACTTACTCCCACTGAAACTTGTTCCCGATGGTATCATGAGGCGAGACTACCTGTGAGGCCCTCCTCAACGTTGCTACCGTGCTCCTCCTGCACGAGACAACACTTGGTCTACCTGTGAGGCCCTCCTCAATGTTGCTACCGTGCTCCTCCTGCACCGGTGGGTAGTAGGCGAGCTTGCCTCACCGTAGATGTAACACCTCAGGTTAGGATCCTGTTTCCCCGTAGCTGCAGTACCGTTGCATTATCATCACCACCACCACACACACTACCAGCACAACTATACTCCGTCCCTCACAACCCGGACCTCTAGATCAAACAGGTCCCAGCTCCCAGCCCTCGTCTCCTAGCTCACACTTCCTAGCTCGGCCCACAAGGTGCCACCCGTCAATCAACGACCCTTATTGAAATTCCACGTCCTCAGGTCTGGCCCAATATCAACTGGGCCTCATCCACTGGACCTTAATCCTTAAGCCTCAGTGTTTTCGTATCGTTACATCCACACATCCCTCGCCTTGCGGCTACGAACATATTCTTGTCAAATCTCTGTGTCTTAATGTAACCTCACGATAGCGTTCTCACATCTTGCCTCCCCACATGACTTAGTGTCTAACTCCCCACAACTGCTCTCATCCCAGACTTACTCTTCAGAGTTATGAAATGAAATCGAGCACTAAGGTGGGTGTGACAGCTGAGGATCCAGTCCCCCAGTGTGTGTGTGTGTGTGGGTGTGTGTGTGACTGGGTGGTCGAGGTTGCCGACCAGGACTGGGCCACCTCCCCATCCAAACCAGCCAGACCACCCTCCCTCCTCCTGCAGGTGCAGCCGCACAGGTCGAGCTCCGACACCCTGGCCGTCTCTGCTGCTGGAGTCAGGCAGGTCAGGAGCACCAAAAGCAAAAGGTCCACGAGGCCGAAGACCAAATGCGAGGACAGGAGGTCACGAGGCCAGTAGCACACACACACCACACACACCTACTAGTTAATAGGACAAGGAGAACGAACCCCCACCACCACCACCCTGACGAGGACCACAGATGACACCCGAGACCTCGTGAGGCGGCACGTCAAACCCCCGTCTCCCTCACCACCGACCAGACCCCCACCTCGCCACACCATCACTCCCTCGCCACCCTCCACACTACCCTCCCCTCACTCCTCTAGCCATCATCCTCATCTGGTACTCTATCCCCCGCCCCCCTCTCTCTCTCTTTCCCCTCGTCCAACACAAGAGCACGACACTCACTCACCCCCTGCTCAAGTCTCCACACCTGAGCCGCTGTTAATTAAGTACCTACCTACCTACCTACCCCCCCCCCCCCCCCAGCGATAGGAAGGGCCACAAGAACGGCACGTAAACTATCACTCAAAATCCAGACACCCATCCCCAGCCACGCACCGTGAGAGAGAGAGAGAGAGAGAGAGAGAGAGAGAGAGATACATGACTGGATTACGAGTACTCTACCTCCAGCGATTGACTCATTCGGGAGTGTGTGAAAAGTTGACCTTTTTACCTCACACGGAGCACTTGAACGAGGCCGCATCCCTGACCTGGGAACAGTCTTTCCTACGAGCGAGTACAAACCATTTTCACAACACTGGGAAAAAAATAATTCAGTTTCTCTTGACACGCTTTCCTTAAGAGCTTCCTCCTCAAGACGGCCCCACTAAGAATACTATTACCTTCCCACCTCAGTATTCCAACACTGGGAAAATGTACTTGCATTAGGCAATGGCACAGTTAATGACACTCTACTGAGACCTTGGAGGGGGAAACTCTTGAGAGCACTGTGTGTGTGTGTGTGTGTGTGTGTGTGTGTGTGTGTGTTCGGAGGTGAAGTCAATGAACAGGAATACGAGATCATGTAACATTTCCCTCTTGTTCTATACAACACAGCAACGAACATATTCTTCTTCGTATTTTTCATGGATGGTAAAAACACCACTCGCACAGACCAACCAAAATCCCTCCAGATACGGGTCATTAAACAAGCTTAACTAACGATCGTACGGCTCGTTTCACCGAGGTCGTGGACTTGAGCGCTGAATGGCCACCATCTCACACCCAGCTTTTGACCTGCCACCTGCACCACCTACATCCCCTGTACCACTCATACCACCTACAACACATGTTCACCTCTACCACCTACAACACATGTTCACCTCTACCACCTACAACACATCACCCAGCTTTTGACCTGCCACCTGCACCACCTACATCCCCTGTACCACTCATACCACCTACAACACATGTTCACCTCTACCACCTACAACACATGTTCACCTCTACCACCTACAACACATGTTCACCTCTACCACCTACAACACATGTTCACCTCTACCACCTACAACACATGTTCACCTCTACCACCTACAACACATGTTCACCTCTACCACCTACAACAACTCACATCACCCACACCCTCTACCACCACCTACAGATGGTCCGTTATCACCCAATACCACCTACACCACCTGCTCCACCAACACCACCTACAGCGTTCATATCCACCTCTTTCGACATCAAGCCTCCACCGCAGGTGACCTAAAATAACCCAGAAAGAGGCACGAGGTGAGATTACAGAGAGAGAGAGAGAGAGAGAGAGAGAGAGAGAGAGAGAGAGAGAGAGAGAGAGAGAGAGAGAACGGCTACTCAGCAATCATATGATTACAATATAGTAAACAAGACATTACGTGACGGGAGCAAGGCCTTCCCGTCAGCCATGACTCAGGCAGCTACTGGAAACACAAACACACACACACACACGTTAACACAAACAACACTAACAATAGCATCCAACAGATGTGGAAAACTGGAACACACCACAACCCGTGGCTTGACTCTACTACCGCAGGCTGCCTCTCTCTCTCTCTCTCTCTCTCTCTCTCTCTCTCTCTCTCTCTGCCTCTTAAGAACTGCCAGTCCTAAATATATATATATATATATATATATATATATATATATATATATATATATATATATATATATATATATATATATATATCATCATTACTATTATTATTCGTTATACTTAATCGCCGTCTCCCACGTTAGCAAGGTAGCGCAAGGAAACAGACGAGCAATGGCCCAACCTCCCCACATACACATGTATGTACATAAAGGCACACACACACACACACACACACACACACATATACATACATATATATATATATATATATATATATATATATATATATATTTCACTTCGGATTTAAGAGGTTGTCATAATCCCAAAAAGTATTGGACGACACGTAAATACTGCGTCAGCCAGGCTCATGACCTCCTAAAGAAGCACTGACGAGTGAATGTGTCCAGCTGGGGGAGAGGAAAGCTATGTACCCCAGGGATGGGGAGCCAGTACTGGGCTAGCTGGGGAGAGTAGTATTGTTGTACCCCAGGGATGGGGAGCCAGTACAGGGTTCTAAGCAATACTATATAGTGTCAAATCGCTTCTGTTCAACCTCGAAACATAAACGTGTTGGGCATCACCCATCCCTCTATCCTGGGAACCCCACACATCATCAACATTACAGAACCTGCTTCCCAGAGGCTGGGAGTGTGTTGTATGGCTGCCGTGGTGGTTACTGTGTTTCTCGTGAGCAGGTATTTCATATCTACAGAGGTTAGGTTCTCTCACAGGTATGATGGACTGCTGCTCACACATCTGAGCGCGGCTCATCCTCCACCCACCCCGTCTGTTAACTTGGAGTGGATGGATTCAAAAGTCTTTCATTTCATCAATTCTCGTGGTGTCACCTCGCTTCAACCTTTCCCTTTTCCGTACGTCGTGATGTTGTTGCTGCTCTCTCTCTCTCTCTCTCTCTCTCTCTCTCTCTCTCTCTCTCTCTCTCTCTCTCTCTCTCTCTCTCCGGCAGACGTCATCTCGGCCACTGCTCTGTCGAGCTGCCTCGAGTGCGTCCACGCACCCCAAGGTTTGGTTAGACCTATAGCTGCTGCTTCCCACATTTTCTATGGAGATAGATAGATAGATAGATAGATAGATAGAGAGAGAGAGAGAGAGAGAGAGAGAGAGAGAGAGAGAGAGAGAGAGAGAGAGAAGGATAGACCGTTAGGATGATACCTCTCTTCCTCATCCCGTTTTCCTTTCTTTCCACCCTCAAGAGTCAGGTCTATACGCCCCTCTGGAGCTCAGAAGACAAATTCCCTCAGTGTTTTTCGCATGTTGTATTTTCGTTTCGCTCTTGATTAATGGGACTGACCCCATGTCTCACACCTGGCGTGTTGGTCACAGTATATATACATATGTACAAACAAAAAAGAAGATGTTGAAGCATTTATCAAAAACAACAAATAATACGTTGTATACATAATTGATAAACGATCACCTCATTATTTTTTCAGCAGACACACCATAAAAAATAAATGAAAACATCAAACCCATCACTTCCAAGGCTGTCAAACAACAACTCATTTTGCAGTTTCAATCAACAACTTCGAGAAATTATTTTTTTTTTCTTTTCATATAAATTCGTTAATATGCCTTGAGCACGATCCTTCGACCCTTATTAAGTGCCAAACCCAACATCCCCAACCGTCGTGCTCAAAGGTCGTACCGTCGTGCTCAAAGGTCGTACCGTCGTGCTCAAGGGGTCATACATTCGTGCTCCAGCGTCATACCGTCGTGCTCAAGGATCGTACCGCCGTGCTCAAGGGTCGTACCGTCGTGCCCAAGGGGTCGTACATTCGTGCTCAAAGGTCGTACCGTCGTGCTCAAGAAACGAAGTCTCATCTTCGCGAACCAAGCCTCCCACACCATGCCAGAGACATCCTGTGGTACCGGGGAAGGAAAGAGAGCGAAGAGGAGCCAGCTCCCCACCTAGTCTGACTCCTAGTTGTCCTGCCTCCACAGCTCAGTCCTCTCCACACCAGCGGCGCTAGCTAGTTTGGGTCAGACCTCACCGAGGGGGGGTAGTAAGAGTCAGTCAGGCCTCCCTCCTGTAACTGTACAGGGTTACTGTCTCGTGGAAGATCAAGGTATCCTCCACCCCCCCCCCAAACGAGAGAGTGTGCGCACCAGGCGTCACACTGTGTGTCTGGGGACTTATAAGGCAAAGCGATAAACATGAGCATCGAGATAGATACCTCTCGACCCTCAAGTGTCGCTTCCGTATGGTAAGTAGATGAGACAGTACAGGTAGCTCCAGTACTTCCGTATGGTAAGTAGATGAGGCACTATAGGCAGCTAGGGTACTTCCGTATGGTAAGTATGTGAGGCAGTATAGGCAGCTGGAGCACTTCCGTATGGTATAAGTGTGTAAGTGCGACAGACATCTCGACCTCAGGGGCCGCCAAACACCGCTTCCTTGTGGTAAACACCAGGGGACAGTTAGCACAGGTGCCGGCCTGACGACACAGTCTTGCTGAACGTAAGCCGTTGTCCAGCTGGGGTTAGGCGAGTTCGAGGGACCATCGTGGCGGGAGTCCTTCCATCCTTTCACATCCAGCGCTTCGCCCGGGTCCAGAGCCAATGGCCACTCCTTCATCATTCCAAATTCCAGAGACCCTGTTTGGCAATCTAGCAGTATCTTTACTCTTGTATCTGTTGTTCGTTACGTCCGTATGTTTTTGTTGGGCGTCCTTATCCAGTTCTTTATATTCGTATCTACTGTCCTCCTTTAACGTCCGTATCCCCTGTTCTTTGTACACTTATTCATTGTTCTTCACGTCTCTATCTATCATACTCTGTTCTACCCTTTCCACCAGCCAGCTGTAAGTATGTACGAGAAAACAACTCCTTTATATTGCCCATGTGGTGGTTAGAGCCAGGCCATCAGTGTCTTGCCATCAGTCAGTTTACACACAATACTGTTACACTGATTGTAAGCTTCGCTCTCCTCCCTATACTTACATAATAACCTTCACCGTTGGCAAGAAGCCTTGTTCAGTTCCCTTTTAGCGCCTCACAACATTCCAGCTACCAACCTGAAGCTTCAGTTAGCTGCACTCTGAGGCCGCAAGTCCAAAAAAAAAAAAAAAAAAATACATAAAAGGAATTCAAAGAACAACAGACCAGTGGGTCACTTCGATGCTTTTTTTTGTGACCGTGGAAGAGATCAGAAATCCAAAGATTTAGTGAGGTAAAAGTTGGAAGGTATTCAGACAATTGAAGATAACTCCCACAGCAAACTGTCAATGTGACTAAGGAGGCGCAAATAATGTTACTCTTAAACGTACCTACACTATCATTTTCGACCAGTTCTCAACAGTAAGTCATTCCGTAAGATAATCCTGCTGAGGAAGAAGTACTTCGCCTCATTTGAGGTAAAACGTTAGCCCCACGAGTCTGTATCCATTACCACGAGTGAAACCACACGAATCCTGTCTTTAGGTGGCTCGTTCAGTCAAGATTATATAAGCCTTTAATGATCTTGAGTAATTGCACTACATCACCTCATGACGTCTTCTAAGCCAAATAGATTTGTGGCGTTTAGTCGTCTCTCACAAACTCTGTTGCTCGCTCCAGGAGTCATCCTGGTAGCTCAATGCTGCACTTTCTCCCTTCTGCCTATGCATTTTTTTTTCCTCCCCCCAACCCATATTTACACACACACGAGACGCATCAATAAACTCCTAACACACCCTACCTTGCCTAAATGCATCCAACCCAGCAACAGCGTTAGGCACACGCCAGTAACGATGGGAGACACAAGGAACAACATAGCTGTAGACTCAACACAGTTCCAGAATATCACAGGTCCCGTGTTCGGATGAGTTCTAGCAAAGCAATAATTTCAACACAACAGCAGTTCCAAAAAAAGTAGTGTCAGTAACACAGGAGTATTACTTACACAGCGAAGAATAGTAGGCAGCTTCAAACACTAGTGGCTGTAACACTTTCCTTGTAGCCTAATTACAGCGCCAACCCCCGCTGTAGCCCACAGACAAGACAGAGGTAGTCACCACAATCACCCCCATCCCGGCAGCTGCAACAGCGGCCCCTACATCAAACCTCTAACATCCGTGGCTATCTACAGCGACCCAATCATGACGGGGCGCAGCCCACACCCTGTGAACACCACCCCAGCACCAGGAGTAACCTGACCAGCACAGCGGGCGCCACCACGTACCGTCACCTGCAGGAGGGATGTGATGGTAGTCTTCTTCGTCGAGAAGTATACTCCGAACCGCAGCCTCAGTCTTCAGCAACACAGGATGCATAATTCCCTCTTAGGGCACTCCTGCAGGACACCCTTCCTTACCGACACGTTGATGGTTTACCTTACGCGTCGATGGTATACCTTACGCGTCGATGGTATACCTTACACGTCGATGGTATACCTTACACGTCGATGGTATACCTTACGCGTCGATGGTATACCTTACACGTCGATGGTATACACTTAATGGCAACACTTCGAATTCGCACTTGCAACCTGCACTTTTGGGTCATATGACATTAAGGGAACACAGCACTACCCAATCAACACTTTATCACCAATTTCTCTTCCTCTTCACGATCTTGTTGTTGGTGTGTGTGTCCAGGATGAGGTTGGCGGGGGAGTGAGGCTGGCAGTGGTCTAACAGTGGTGGGGTTTGAGGTCATAAGTACCGGCCTCTCAGGAGTCCAGGACAGGCCAGTTCTCTACTGAATTTGCACTCGACGGTAGAGTCTAAAACTCTTGTATAAACACGGGGAGTTCCACCTTTTTCTGAAGACTGGGATCTCCCTGGAGGAGCCGTGGTCCTCTTACCGCTCTGGCAGCTCTTCACTAACCACAAGGTCTTTACATTCTGCCTGGCCGTTTATCTGAATCACTTTGCCTCGGCTGCCTGTCACTGCTGGAGGAGGAGGAGGAGGAGAAGTACCACGGCACTGTCTATGACGCATCCTGCAGTGCCACCGGAACAGAGCGAGAGACCCACTTGCGGCAGGAGGGCGAGCAAGACCACAAATACCGTGGGTGATCTGTGCTGGTGGGGTGGGTTGGTTATATGGTCACTGGGGTAGAGTGAGTGCCGCTCCTCCCTGCCCACCACGCCGCCAGACCCGCCAACACTGAAGATGTTCAACTCCAGACCTTCCTCACACCTTCCCCCCCCCCCTCCCCCCCCGCTCGCCCGCCACAGTTGCCAGCTAGTTCATATATCACCAGACGATGGTCGTTACCAAACGTAGTGCGTACCACCGACTACGGGTAACTGTACGCATAAAACATGATGGGGGAGATGACCATGATCGTAACAAACGCCATGTGATGTCATGATATACCACACGGAGTGATCCACGCCAGGCAGGAGGACTGAGCGAACTGGGGAAAATAATTGTGGGTAACCGATTTACATATAACTGCTGACGTCAATGAGACCAGTTATCCGTGGAATAAAAATCTATAATGAATCTATCTATCTATCGTTTCGCTTAGCAACTTCCATATCAAAACTGCCAAATCTTACGGATGACAGAGAACGGGACATTGTTTTTTTTAAAAGAATTTAGAAAAAATAGAATTTAGTTGCAGGTCACTATCCACCACAGCTGAAGGAGGAGACTAACACGAAAGACAATACCTTACAGACGAGTCCAAAAAGGGAAAGACTCGGATGGAGTCGATACATGTAAACGTGGCAGACACAAGTCTTTACAACCCACACACAGCCCGGGCTTATGAGTGGCGTGACAGCTGCACCAGCGGCCGGCCAGGGTTATGTAAGGTTTAACAGCAGGCCACCTCGTCACGTACACCGGGAGAAAACTGGATCTACCTCCTCCCGCGTCCAGTAACTGCCGCCAGCCAGGTAGGCTGGTACTAGGCTGGAGCCATATTCACTGCGGTCGCGTGCCTACCTACCATGCAGCCACGGCCATCATTCAACAAGACGGGGAGGAGAGAGGGAAGACCAAGCGGTATAGAATCAAAGGCGTTTGACCTCGTGGTTCATCGATGTGTGTTCTGGTGTTCCTGGATCCAGCGACGTTCCACAATTTTTTGGGGTCGTCAGGCTCGTCCACCATCTCCCACCACACCCTGAGCCACGCCACGCCAGCTACGTGGTGGGTTCCCTGGTTGTCCTGCTTACCTTCAGCGGACTTTCTGCTCCATCCTTGGCGAGCGTCTTGGCAAGCACCTAACGCAAGGGCTTGGCGCTCTTACCTCCACACACACACACACACACACACACACACACACACACACACACACGACTTCTACTTAAACTGCTTACATAAACCCTCACAATGCGATCACCGCCTCCAGAGGGTCAATAGTACGACTGCTGGGTGGATGGTCAAACCCGCTAGTCGCTCCAACACCTGTCCAATCACTGACCCAGAAGAGCAGGTGAAACGACTCTGGGTTACATTAACAGCCATCACCTGTTGACAACTTTGCCTAGACACACGACAACTATCTCAAAAACTTTCTCTGTGATTTGAACTGAGGAAATAAAACCCACAACACACAATGAGGTTCAGAGAGTCAAAGTCTACAGATATCTCAGACTTCATCGTCGATAAAAGTATTGCACTTCAGTGACAAGAATATTGAATACGAGTGATAGATGTGTGGTAGAACGTAATTACATACGGAGGAGGAAAAGGCTTTGGAGTGATAATTGATCATCATCAACACTTTATTCCCAGTTCATTGAGGAGGATGAGTTACAGACGACCCCAGCAACACACCACACACACACACACACACATCCTCAACCCATTCCCAGATGAGTGAGGTGAGACACGAACTTCCTAACTTCTAAAAGTGTTTCTTACTTTCCCACTTAGTCCACTAGGTCGCCATGTCTAGTGAGGAGAGCGTCTCTCCTCACACTAGCCCCATACACGGTATGTTTCCACTGCATCCGATCCCCAGTCCTTCCTCCCGCATCTTCACGTGAAGCACCCGCAGCCCTCATCGGTTCTCCCACGTATATGCCACCACCGCCTCCGGTGTCTACCTCTCACTCCTTGTACCTTCTGCTTACTGTTGTACATCTTTTTCATCTACTTATTATCAGCCATACGCTCTACATGGCCATTCTGGAGGACTTGTATCCATGCGCCTTTCTAGTGACATAACCTTCTCACATCTTTACGCTACCTACCCCCCTAATTCCAACAACACTACACACATTTCTCGTCTCTACTTCTCTCATTCTTCACCAATCCTAACCTACATACACTTGGGGTTTCACAGACACACACACACACACACACCAGAGCTGAGCCACGTATTCTTTCATGGCAAGCTTCCTGCACGCTGCACGTTTAATATCATCCCACTCACGAAAGGTATCAGTGCACCTCCAGTTTTGCTCCACTGCCTGAGTCTTCTATCAGCTTGAGCTTTCTCTACCATCCTCACCGACCGTCACTCCAAGACATCTAAGCTTATCCACAACTTCCAGTTCTTCACCAAGCAAAATGATCTTTCTTCCCTTTGAAAAACTAATCTTTACTTTCAATCACATTAAACATTTAGCATCTTCCTCCTCCATACATCGACCCGTTTATCGAATTCCTTCCTCTGATTCAGCAGACAACACGGCATCATGCAGCAACCACGGAGGCAATATCTACCCTTGTTTTCCTCTCCATGGCTGGGTAATTGCCAGACCACAGTCACCGCGCCTCGCTCTCATCTCACACAATGACCCAGCCATGAAAACAACACTGGACAACCAACCACAGGGGATGACATCACACAACCTTGACGCACTCCCACATTCTCTCTCTCTCTCTCTCTCTCTCTCTCTCTCTCTCTCTCTCTCTCTCTCTCAAGCCACTTACTCATACCACTACTCACTCACACACACACACACACACACACACACACACACACACACATGTAATATCATTTCCATTATACGACCTCTTCACTGTATACGTTTAGAAGTCTTGTTTGTCAATGCACATCACCTAATGGCGTCAAAAAAAAACCCCTTCCAAACTGCTTTGTTGTTCACGTTATCATATGCATTTTCTAAATCCACGTGCGCTGCAAACACCTTCATCTCGCCTGACACCACCATCAAAACATGTTCAAGCGAAAACGAAAAAAAATCTAACGTACGCACCCTCTTCCCTTCCTAGACACGGAGTGTCCTTCACCAAAGAGGGATTCATTAATTCCCTGGACACGACCCTACACCACCCTACCCTAACCCTTTTACCTTGCCAATAAGGGACGAGTATCCCACGAAATAATCATTGTCTACGTCCACTCACTGGGTGAGTACCTGACCACTTCTCTAGTCCTTCCGTACACATTCTACTTGCGTCTATCTTTGTAATGTCATCCTCACCCACAGAGACAATTCTCTCTCTCTCTCTCTCTCTCTCTCTCTCTCTCTCTCTCTTCCCCAAAAGCTTTATCTCAACAGCACCAGTCAAGAAATGATCTAAATAATACAGTGAGACACAGTACCCTTGACAACGCCACAGTCGGGCCAATGTACAATGCACTGTTCAATTTTCGTCGCCAAACTTTACCAAAGACGGGGGAGAAAAAAAAAACTCGAACATATACAAAGAACAGGAACAAATGCAATGTCGTCACTCTTAGAAAAATATAAATCTTCATAGCAAAGTATTAGATATCGAGAATGAGAGGTCAGGAATTGCAGACCAAACAATGTTTTCTGATGAACCTCAGACTCCACATCAGATATTATAAAAGTTTCAAAGTACTTAATAAAAATCTGGTATGACGTAGTATAACATAACGTCAGGCCACACTCGTTTCCACGTTACACGCAGACAAGCGATACGCGCTTGCCCCCTTTTTTTTTATTTGGTAAAAAAAAATCTCGCAACAAGAACTTGTAAGTACTCTCTCTCTCTCTCTCTCTCTCTCTCTCTCTCTCTCTCTCTCTCTCTCTCTCTCTCTCTCTCTCTCCCTATCTATCTATCTCTATCTTTCTATCTATCTATTCATCTATCTATGGTAAAAGTACACAAACACATCTCTCTCTCTCTCTCTCTCTCTCTCTCTCTCTCTCTCTCTCTCTCTCTCTCTCCCTATCTATCTATCTCTATCTTTCTATCTATCTATTCATCTATCTCTGGTAAAAGTACACAAACACATCTATTCGTTCACTACAGCTGCCACATACATCAAACTTTAACGCGAGGGGAGGGGAATGGACGCACCTTTTCGAAATCTTACCATAGCATTCGACAAAGTGAACTACATAGTACTACAAAAATAAAAGTGGCGGTAGAGAAAACAACAAAGGAAAACAGGGACAGTGGATAAGAGTGAGAGAGAGTTTGAAATCAACGGAGGATTGTGTGAAGACGTGGTGTGTGGCGTACCACAAGGGGCGGTACTTGGTGCAATATTATTCGTTATCATAACTACAGGTAGACTTAAGACATGGGTGTGTGTGTGTGTGTGTGTGTGTGTGTGTAAGGATAGAGTATGGGCAGGTGTCCTGCACACGAGGAGGGACTTGAGAGAGAGAGAGAGAGAGAGAGAGAGAGAGAGAGAGAGAGAGAGAGAGAGAGAGAGAGAGAGAGAGAGAGAGAGAGAACGTAGGAAGACATACAAAACAAAACAGAGGAGAGCAGGACTAAAGTAATGGAGACCAGAAACCGTAAAAAAAAAAAAAAAAAAGGAGAGGGAAAGACAACACAGGAGAGTTGGTCACAGACACACACACACAGAGCCACAGACAGACAGACAGACAGAGTGACACGAACTGTCAACAAAGACTGGGGGTGACCACTAGGGTTCGAGAGTGGATACATCTCAATGACTTCTGCTGTGTCGCGTGTCTCGGCCACCTGCATACCTGAATTTCCAATGACCAGTCGTCCGCTAATCACCTTCTCCCTCCCCATAACTACTTGTACGTAGCCTGGACTCCCCTCTGGGGGGGGGGGGTTAGTAGTAGTAGTAGTAGTAGTAGTAGTAGTAGTAGTAGTAGTAGTAGTAATAGTAGTAGTAGTAGTAGTAGTATAAAACAAAATCACATACACCGAGTGGCTGTGTGGAGACAGATGTCTGTGCGAGGCTTTCTCCGCACCATTACCATCATCATGTGGTTCAAACATACATCTGGTACGTACATTCTGTATCATCAAGAGATATACACAGGTTTACAATATGTAACTACCTCTGATGGTCTTATGTAGGAGTAGTTAGAGTCTATGTATACTCTCTCTCTCTCTCTCTCTCTCTCTCTCTCTCTCTCTCTCTCTCTCTCTCTCTCTCTCTCTCTCTCTCTCTCTCCCCAAACAAAGCATCGGGGCGCCCCGGGTCTTAAGTTCCTACTAATCTCCAACTGGTCGACAAAGACTGGAAATCTGACTTCGTCGCCACACTACTGCATCAGGGTGGCAGCGAAGTCAAGTCCTAACCTCGGTCGGCCAGTTATAGATGATTAGAAACTTCAGGCCTTGGGGGAAGTCTTTTTTGGGAGACTGTACATATCGGTGGATCTTAATCCCATCTGGAGCAGGACTGTAGGATCCAAGAGCGCGAAGATACGATCAATGAACACGACGGTGCGATTCTCGAGCATTGCAGGTACAGTGTTTCTGCACGATTGTAAGATCCTCTGGTGTGATGAAGGCTTAGCGGCCCTTTCACCCGGCCCTCAAAAGTAAGGTCAACAGCTGGCTCACGTCCTCAAATCACCCTAAATGGACATGCACTTCCAGTGGGCAAAATGCCAACCATTCTATATTTCACATTAAATGCACACATGAGTTTTCTTCCCCACACCTAAAACATCAACTTGAAAGCGATGCACAAAGTAAACACCCCCAAAAAATAACATCCCATTTGAGCAAGATCAAGAATCTCTCAACGTGCTACACTAACAATTCATCCGCTCCACTCTAAACTACGCCTCACCTGCCTGGTCTTCCACCTTCTCAAATGTCACAAAACTGCAACCCACACAAGACAGAGTACCCAGAACAACCAATGGATGTTTTTATCAACCACAAATACACATCATGCCCATCGAAACAAAGATCCTCCCAATACAACCCCACCTCAACATACTCGGCAAGAGCACTAGACTCCTCCATCCCAGACGAACCCATAACTCAACCAAATAAAAGCCTGC
Source organism: Panulirus ornatus (assembly GCF_036320965.1). Taxonomy (NCBI): domain Eukaryota; kingdom Metazoa; phylum Arthropoda; class Malacostraca; order Decapoda; family Palinuridae; genus Panulirus; species Panulirus ornatus. The sequence goes on from NC_092224.1 coordinate 64,868,201, forward strand.
CCCCCTCCCTCCCTCACACTTCAGCAAATTCTACTCACAGATTCCCTCACTACCCGAAAACGTAACGCCTATACAACACACATACACACTAAAATGAGCCGACAAGCACTAAACAACCGCTCTCCAAATTCAGTCTTCAACACAACTCCACTAAAGACGCACCCATCTGAAACCACACTCCCCAGGCAAACACGAGTTACACTTTCCCATTTTCAATGTGGATATTATCCACTCCTACACACACACACACACACACACACACACACACACATTCAGCCCATCCTACGATCCTTCGGCCAATGATGCAACAACCACAACAAAGACACTGAACACTTACTTCTCAGTTGTCCCGGAATCTCCCCCACACAAGAGAGACACGCTGTATCACCACACTTTATGACCTATGGTCTCGCCCTGCGCATGCGAGTGGGTTCCTTGGAGCTGCGCTAATTTCCAATATATATATATATATATATATATATATATATATATATATATATATATATATATATATATATAAGAGTAAGAGAGAGAGAGAGAGAGAGAGAGAGAGACTACTTTCACGAGATTCTTGGGCATGCGTAAGGTGGAAGGAGGGCAAGTGAGATATGGCAGTGACTGGCGGAATGACGGAGTGAAGTTACCATTGACAAGAGAAAAGAGAGGTATATGAGGGCAAATGATTGGGAGAGATGGAAGAGACAGCGGAATGAGGTCAAGAGGAGGGTGCAGGGGTTGAAAAAGAGGGCAACTAAGAGGTGTGTTGAGCGAGTATCAGTAGACTTTACGGAGTATAATACGTGTTCGAAGGAGGCTAACAGTGTGCGAAGAACAAGAGAATAAATGGGGACATCGGTGATGGGGGCAAATGGAGAAGTAGTAACAGGTAGTGATAAAGTTAGAAGATGAAGTGTCCTTTTTTCTTTAAGGACTGTTGAATGCGTTTGATGATAGGGTGGTGGATGTAGGGGGTTTGGATCGGGGTGGTATGCGAAGTGTGAGTCATGGAGAGTGGTTTGGTGAAGATAGACGAGGTGGTGAAGATAGGCGAGGTGGTGAAAGCCATACGTAAATGAAATGTGGCAAGTCGACGTAAGTGGATGGTATCTCAGGTGAATTTTTTAAGGAAGTGGGTGACTGCGTGTTGATTGGCTGGTAAGGATGTTCAGTGTATGTACGGATCATAGTGAGTTGCCTGAGGATTGGCGGAATGTGTGTGTAGTGCCACTGCATAAATGTCGGGGGGGGGGGGGTGTAAAGGTGAGTGTTCAAACAACAGAGGTATAAATTTGGTGAGTTGTATGGAAGGGTATTGATTACGAGGGGGAAGGCATGTGCGGATCATCAGATTGGGGAGGAACAGTGTAGTTTAAGAAGTAGTAAAGGATGTGTGGATAAGGTGTGTGTGCTTTAAAGAATGTGTCTAAGAAAGACTTTGAGAAACGGAAGGATTTGTATGTGGCACTGACGGATCTGGATATAGCATATGGTACGTTTGATAGAGATGCCTTGCGAAAGGTCTTGAGGCTATATGGTGTGGCAGGAGAGCTTTCAGAAGCAGTGAGAAGTTTTTGTTAAGGGTGTCAGGCTCGTGTACGAGTTGGACATGAGGAGAGCGAGTTGTTCCGAGTGAAAGTTGATCTGCGGCATGGGGGAGTTTGATGTCACCTTGGGTGTTAAGTTTGTTTATGGATGGGGTGGTGAGGGAGGAAAATACAAGAGACTTGGAGAGAGGGACGAGTATGCAGTTTGTAGAGGATGAGAGGGTCTGGAAAGAGTAAGTTGTTGTAAGCTGATGATACAGCACTGGTGGCAGTTTCGAGTAAGAAACTGCAGAAGTTAGTTACTAGAGTTTGGAAGAGTGCGTGAAAGGCGGACGTTGAGAATAAATGTGAATAAAAACAAGGTCATTAGGTTTGTCAGGGTAGAAAAACATACTAGTTGGGGTGTGAGTTTGAATGGAGAAAAATCAGAGGAAGTGGTTTTAGATAACTATGAATGGACATGATGAAGAATGGAACCATGGAAGCGATAGTGTCATAGGATGGGCGAGGGAGTGGAGGTTCTGGAAGCACTGAAGAATGTGTGGAAAGGCAGGTCGTTGCCTGGGAAGATATAAATAGGTATGACTGAAGGTATAATAGTCCAAACAATGATATTTAAATGCGAGGCATGAGATATTCAAGGTTGTGCAGACGAGGGTGAATGTGTTGGAAACGAGATGTTTGAGGACAATATGTGGTGTGAGGTGGTTTGATCGAGTATGTATGAAAGGGTAAGATAGATGTGTGGAAACAAATAGAACGTGGATGAGAAATCTGAAGAGAACGTGTTGAAATGGTCTGGACATATGGAGAGAATGAGTGAGGAAAAGTTGACAAAGAGGATATATGTGCCAGAAGTGGAGGGAACAAGAAGAAGCGGAAGATCAAATTGGAGATGAAATGATGGAATGAAAAGGATTTTGCATGAACGGGGCCTGAACATGGAGAAGGGTGAGAGGCGTGCACGGGATAGGGCGAATTGGAACGATGTGGTATACAGGTGTGGTAGCACAGCCTGGGGTAAGAGCCTTCAGAAAGAGGTCCAATGGAAGTCATAGTATATATATATATATATATATATATATATATATATATATATATATATATATATATATATATAGATAGATAGATAGATAGATAGATAGATGGATAGATAAATAAACAGACAAATAGATAGATAGATAGACAGAGATAGATGGATAGATAGACAGACGGATAGATAAATAGATGATAGATAGACAGATAGCTAAATAATCCTCAGCTTATGCCAGGTATTCATGATGGCAAACCTAACCACTGTACCACATGTAAGTAATCATCTACCATTAACTACAATTACGTAATTATCTAAGTAATTACCATCATGCCCGTGGCTGGTAACGTGTTTCCTCACACCTTCCCCGACGGCTCTGACATCTCTCATCTCCACTTCCCCGCCACTTGTTGGTGAAGAGGACGTGTGTGTAGGGGGACGTGTTTTGACGGGATACAGATGCGGTCTACAGCTATCCACTCATGCAATGATCACATGGACCTTGTGATACACCCACACCTCTCCCTGCTGTAAGTTGAACAGCTGCAGCACGCGTGGAATCCACCTACTTGTGCTGTACTGTACGGGGAGGAAGTTCTACCCTCTCTGGGTCCCCAGCCTCCTAAACATTCTCCACCGTCAGACAATGTAATTCTTCACGTCTGCTTTTAACAAGTTTTCTGCTCAACATTATGTTCGGTTCTCTGACCGTACCATCCCTTCGTCTCTCGAAAAGAACGCTTCAATGTATATATGTATGTATTTACGTACGTATGTATGTAGTATGTGATCAACATGTGTGTGATTTCTATTTGTGTGTTACGGTGGGAGAGGGTTTTACACTCGTGCTGCCCCAGTCTCTTAACTTTGTATATATCTGTCATTTCTATATTCTTTTGTAAGCACACACACACACACACACACACACACACACACACACACACACACACACACACACCAGCCTAAACCATCGTACCCAATTATCGACCAACCTGGAGGGCAGGATGAACACGTAGGTAGGGTGTGGGCTGACTGTGAGGCCCAGGATTCGAACTCATGGGGGTCCGACCCAGGGCTGACCCGTGCTGGCTCATGGTCGGTAAAGTTTACCACTATGTATGTATGTATATATGTATGTATGTATGTATGTATGAATGTATGTATGTATCTGGAAAGCGGCAACATACTATCCCACTTTTTACTGAAATAAACAAAACCAAGATAACCCAACATGGTTACTGAAGAGGAGGCAGTGCCCTACCAAATGGCGTCCTAGCAAGCGTTGCGTCCTAGCAAGGGAGGAGTGTCCTAGCTGGGGATAAGTGTCCGAGCCAGTGAGGTGCGTCCTAACAAGGTCAAAAGTCCTAGAAAGGGAGGAAAGTCCTAGCATAGGGAAAATATCCTAGGAAGGGAGGAGTGTCCTAGCAAGGGGAAAATGTCCTAGGAAGGGAGAAGCGTCCTAGGAGGTGAGAAGCGTGATAAGTGAGAACTACCACAAAAAGCAGTAAGTGTCCCGGGAAACGAGGAGCGTCCTGGGAAGGAGGAGGAGGAGGAGGGGAGGAAAAGGAGGAGGAGAGCGGGAGGAGAAGGTGTCCCACGAGGGCAGGGGTATCCTAACACAAGGGTGAAGCATTTTGGACATGAGGGCAGTGACGGAATTAGCAACAGTGATAATGTCGTCTTTGATGATTGTCTGTGGCTGGCAATGCGTGTCCCAGGACGGAGGGAACGCGTCCGAACTAGGGAGGAGTGTTCTTACAGGGGCACAGTGTCCCAGGTGAGGTGAGTGGCCCATCCTCGGGCAGCGTCCCCTACAGGAGGACGTGCCGGAGGTGGTGGTATGTCTTGGTGGGAGTGTGCGGGGGCCGGAAGGAGGTGTATGGAAGTGTCCTACAGTCAGAGGAAATGCTCCAGTAGAGAGGGAGGGGAGCGAGGGGGATGTTCTGGCATAGGAGGCGGGTCTTGGGAAGGGGTACAGTGTGTCCCAGGGGAATGGGTAAGGAATCAGTGTGAGGGGGATGGGAGTCCTAGCAAGAGAAGGGAGTTCCAGCCAAGAACAGATTTCCTAGTTGAGGGAAGGAGTGTCCCGGGTAGCTGAGGACTGACTCTCCTTCTGGAGGAAGGTCTTGCTAGCGGTGCCAGCTGAGCAGGGCAGGGACACAGCGGGGCCATGGTCGCTGGTGAGGACCCAATGGCCTTCCACTGACCACCACCCTCTCGACGTATCCTCCCAAACTCATGTGTTATGTTCCACTGACTCTCTCCATCTCCCTCTCTCTCTCTCCCTCTCTCCCTCTCCCTCTCTCTCTCTCTCTCTCTCTCTCTCATGCCGCGGGGACCTCATGAAGGCCAAACTCTGCGACACTGGCGCTCAAAAGAATAACGTCCAGTGGAGAAGAATACAAGGCCACAGCGACCTCTAAATCCGCATGGAGGTGGCCAGACGACCCAGCGGGAACACAGCGAGATAACAAGGGCGGGGGTGGGACTTACCTTGTAAATCGAGGGGCGCTTGTGGAGAGATGTGGCCCCCATGGGTATGGATGGGGGCCAGGCGGGGGAAGCTCTGGACTCCAGGCTGCGTCATGGCGCAAGTTAAAGGTCACACCTTCCTCGACTGACCTTCAGCAAACGACCAGAAACAACAATGAACTTTCCTCGTTACTGTTCAGCGGTTGCGCAGTCATGGTGGGGCACGCCGCCGCGCGTCGGCCACGCTTGTTTACTGGCCGCGACGTGTGGGCGTGGGCACGGGCGTGTGGGGGCGGTGGGGTCGCCTATAGCATGGCGACCAGCTGGACGATAGTCGCGCCCACCCGCCCCGGAGGGCCTCCCAGCGGGGCCGCTCTTGGTCCTCCTAAGCTCTCCAGTGATCTCCCCAGTTCCTCTGTGGCTCCTTCCCTCACTCTTTCCCTGAGTCTTTGTCTTTCTCCTGGATTCTATGGCACGTTCCTCCGGCACCTTCCGAAATGTCCAGGTTTTCTGTCGTCGGCCAAGAATCTATAATATGTCTTCCGTCTCTCCCAGGGGTCGCGTGGCCCGCCACGCTCACAGAACTGTCCCACGTGTGGCAGAGCCAGCCGCGCTGCACCTGTGGCACTGGGCTTCCTGTGGCCTAGTTCACAGCAACAGACGCAGACACAACCATTACTGAAAACAAGTGCCACTCCGCCTGCGCCTCTGTCGACAGCTGCTGCGAGGCTGGGGGCGATGGGGACAGTGGGTTAACTGGTGGGTTGGTGCATCGAGTTTTAGGCTCAGTATATCACGTAAACAAGGAAACTACTCGCAATTAAGCGGAAATCCTCAGATTATCCACATGAAACAACGACGTAATGCTAAGCCCCTGAACACCATGGGTAGACCTACGAACACAACGATTCATGAACATGAGGGCGTGACCTTTGACCTGACCGCCAAGGAATTCGCCTACGTACCGGAAGGTCGATACACGTCTTGCTTAAGCGATGAATTCTCGTATGTAGTGTTGTTAACATCAAACAATAACACCTAAATCAGCAACAGAAAGCTAAAACACTTTTATGTAAACAAGTCCCAGAAATTACCAGTCCACACTCAGTCTTCAGAATAGTTTCTGTCACCGCAACTCATAGTAAACATAACAATACACTAGTAAAAGCAGGCCAGTTCCCTGGAAGATGTGGGTAAGACATTACAGGAGTGAGAGTAAGTGGGATCATCTTGTTTCATATATTGAGAACAAGTGTTAGTAAACCATTCACCCCTTGAGCACGATGGTACGACCCTTGAACACGATGGTACGACCCTTGAGCACGATGGTACGAGCCTTGAACACGATGGTACGACCCTTGAGCACGATGGTACGAGCCTTGAACACGATGGTACGACCTTTGAGCACGATGGCACGACCCTTAAGCACGATGGCACGACCCTTGAGCACGCCGGTGCGACCCCTGAGCACGCCGATACGACCCTTGAACACGATGGTACGACCCTTGAGCACGATGGTACGACCCTTGAACACGATGGCACGAGCCTTGAACACGATGGCACGACCTTGAGCACGATGGCACGACCCTTGAGCACGATGGTACGACCTTGAGCACGATGGCATGACCCTTGAACACGATGGCACGACCCTTGAGCACGCCGGTGCGACCCCTGAGCACGCCGATACGACCCTTGAACACGATGGTACGACCCTTGAGCACGATGGTACGACCCTTGAACACGATGGCACGAGCCTTTAACACGATGGCACGACCTTGAGCACGATGGCACGACCCTTGAGCACGATGGCACGACCCTTGAGCACGATGGTACGACCCTTGAGCACGCCGGTGCGACCCCTGAGCACGCCGATACGACCTTTGAGCACGATGGTACGACCCTTGAGCACGATGGTACGACCTTGAGCACGATGGCACGACCCTTGAGCACGATGGCACGACCCTTGAGCACGATGGCACGACCCTTGAGCACGATGGTACGACCCTTGAGCACGATGGCACGACCCTTGAGCACGATGGCACGACCCTTGAGCACGATGGTACGACCCTTCAGCACGATGGCACGACCCTTCAGCACGATGGTACGACCTTTGAGCACGCCGGTGCGACCCCTGAGCACGCCGATACGACCCTTGAGCACGCCGGTACGACCCCTGAGCACGCCGGTACGACCCATGAACACGCCGGTGCGACCCCTGAGAACGCCGGTACGACCCTTCAGCACGATGGTACGACCCTTCAGCACGATGGTACGACCCTTCAGCACGATGGCACGACCCTTGAGCACGCCGGTACGACCCCTGAGCACGCCGATACGACCCACTGAGCACGCCGGTACGACCCACTGAGCACGCCGGTACGACCCCCTGAGCACGACGGTACGACCCCTAAGTACGATGGCCTCTCCTTTCGGGTCAAGTCAAAGCCCAGGCATCATACTCGGAAGGTTGAACCGCTGTGCTTCAACACTGTACCGTCGACCTTTTGTATACGGGCGAAGCGAGCGGAAATTTGACAGGCGAAGCCTCCTCATTAACCCTTGCCATCAGCTTCCACGACTGGTAACCATGACTCCGGGTCATGGGTGGGCGGTGACCTCCCTTGGCAAGGTCAGGGTCATGGCGTAACAGTCCCCTAAGGACGGCCGCCTCCATGCGTCGCGTACTTCGTACAAAACACTCTTACAAAACACATAACATTACCAAGTTGTCACCTGTATTGTATGTCCTTATCTTGTAATGGGATGGATGCGATACGGAAGGACTTTCTGATATGGGTGGTTACGTTATCCTTGGTACGGTTAGGTTAGGTTAGGTTAGGTTAGGTTAGGTTACGCACAGTTAAGAGTAACTAAGGTTAGGTTAGGTTAGGTTGGGTTAGGTTAGGTTACGCACAGTTAAGAGTAACTAAGGTTAGGTTAGGTTAGGTTAGGTTAGGTTAGGTTAGGTTACGCACAGTTAAGAGTAACTAAGGTTAGGTTAGGTTAGGTTAGGTTAGGTTAGGTTAGGTTACGCACAGTTAAGAGTAACTAAGGTTAGGTTAGGTTAGGTTAGGTTAGGTTAGGTTAGGTTAGGTTAGGTTAGGTTAGGTTACGCACAGTTAAGAGTAACTAAGGTTAGGTTAGGTTAGGTTAGGTTAGGTTAGGTTAGGTTAGGTTAGGTTAGGTTACGCACAGTTAAGAGTAACTAAGGTTAGGTTAGGTTAGGTTAGGTTAGGTTAGGTTAGGTTAGGTTAGGTTAGGTTACGCACAGTTAAGAGTAACTAAGGTTAGGTTAGGTTACGCACAGTTAGAGTAACTTAGGTTAGGTTAGGCTAGGTTAGGTTAGGTTAGGTTAGGTTAGGTTACGCACAGTTAGAGTAACTTAGGTTAGGTTAGGCTAGGTTAGGTTACGCACATTTAGAGTAACTAAGGTTAGGTTAGGTTAGCTTAGGTTAGGTTAGGCACAGTTAGAGTAACTTAGGTTAGGTTAGGTTAGGTTACGCACATCTAGAGTAACTAAGGTTAGATTCCGTTCATAGATCGCTTTTGAGGAAGACTTGTTTACTGGTTTATAGATCGCTTCCGAGCCAGACTTGTTTACTGATAAGATACCACTGAAGTGTTTGTTTAGCCTGAGTCTGAAGGCAGTGATAGTCGTTGCACCTGGGAAATCTAGTGACAATTCATTCTAACATTCTACCACACAACAGTTGAAGACGTTTGCTCACGTGGCAAAATCACATCTCCTTTCATTCTTCACACCGTCACTACGGAATGGTGTCTGAAGAAACTTGAGCATGTGACACTGTTTTTGTGAGGTCTCTCCAGAGTGTGCGTGTGTTTCGGCTGGATGTGTTTCACGGGTTCAGGAGGTTGGCTGTAAGGTGGACAGATCCAGGCAGGACCTGCCTAACATGGACTAACACGCCTCTTGCAGTCTCCTCATTCCATATGTCTTCGAGTCTCTCCTGAAAGTGCACATTTCCGAATGACGGTTCTCGTTTGGTTGTTTTTCTCCGCATTCATTCTTATCATCAATCACCGCTGATCACGTTGGAAGACTAGGATATATATCAACATATTCCAAGTGAGGTCTGGCCAGGGCGTACTAAAGCGTAGGTATACTTTCTTTTATAGTTCATGTGAAAGCGACCTTCCATGTCGGCTTTTGCATGCAGCTAGACACTGTTCTCAGAATCTTATGTCATCACTCCAACTATTCTTCTTTCGTTTCTACCACCCGTTTACTGAGTATTTTGTATCTGTGATTCATATCCTCAGGGCCAAAGACGTATTACTTTGCATCACTGTTGAAAACCCCTTTGGTATGGGTCTGACTATATCATCAATTCATCTAAATCCATTTGTATCTTCGGACGGTCAGCCTTAGCTAGGCTATATACATTTGTCAATACTGTTAAAGACCGTAACTCCTAATTCAACGCAATCAATTCTGAAATTCCGCAGGCGACTCCTGTCTCTTAAGTCGCTGATTACAGTGATGAACAGTATAGGTCCCAGGAATGAACCTTGTGGCACCCCCACTCGTTGTATGATGCCAACTGGATGGTTGTCTGTCGTTTCCTATTTGAAAGACAGTCCAGTATCTACAGCCAGTCCACCATGTAAAAGACAGTCCGCTATGTAAAAGACAGTCCGCTATGTAAAAGACAGTCCGCTATGTAAAAGGCAGTCCGCTATGTAAAAGGCAGCCCGCTATGTAGAGGCAGCCCGCTGTGCCCACTACCCACGCACATATTCTATTTCCTATGTCGCGAACTTTCCTGTCACTTGGCAGTGTTTTTAAGTGGTGCTTTGTCCAGGACTTTCCTAAAATCTAAGTATATAACATCATTACCATGTATCCTGGAGACCCAGTTCTCATATGTCACTAAATAATTCGATTATACTTCGCTGTACATAGTCGTTTACCGCGAAATACCATGGTGGTGGTAGCTTATCATTAATCCATTATTTCCCAATATGTCAAAATGTTTCTTTAATTGCTGTTACTAAGACACATCTTGGAACCGAGGTACGCTTCGATGGAACCACAGTTCAAAGTGCATTTCCTATGTACTTCTTTCGATAAAGTAGAGAGTCACATTTGCATGTATCCAGCTGTGTGATAACCTTTCCTTTCAGCCAGCGACTGGTTGACTAGTTGGTAATCGGATAACGTATCTGCCGGATAACTTATTTCCATGCTGAGGGATGGTCTGGACCAACTGCCTTATCCGGATTGGGCGTGAGTGTACATAAAAGTGCATCATGTCACTCACTGTGTCTTGTGTCCAAATATTTGACCCTCGATGTCCAGAAATGGACGAATTTTCGACAGCAAACATTGATACAAAGTATTTCTTTCGAAGGGAAGCGAATTTCTTTAATGGCGTTCGTCAAAGCGCCCATCTTTATACATCAAAGGAACATTAGCATCCTTTTCATTCTTTTACTGTATTCAAAGAGTTCTTTTAGGGTTTTTCTTCACGTGCAAATTTCATTCATCAACGCACTTTTTCAGCAGGTCTTATTTCCTTCCTACAAAACTCCGTAATCCGATGTACGTCATCATGATCCATCCTGGTTGCTGCCAATAGACTTCACTACCTTGTCACCTTTTCCTTTATGTCTGACCACAGACTAATTCCTCTGAGCCATCTAACGCGCCTCCTCCCTCACACAACCCATTCCGCCTCTCTATGGATGGAGACTCTCAAAGAAGAGGAGGTGGTGTCACATCCCTGGTCCAGCTATCGTCAACAACATCGCAGCGCAAATCTAGCCAAGTCTGCTCATCTCAAACTGTACACCATGTTGTCATCTCTGACATGGAAGCAGCGGGTTAACAACGAAGTGGATTACATCATGGTCGCTGTCTCCTGCCGTCTTGCCAACCACTCCCAGTGCTCACCAGGTCTCCCGTTTGTGGCCATCATCAACTGAATGACACACGGCTGCCTCCTCTATATAGTCTCGGGTCCTCTGGTATATAAAAAGTCTTCAGCATAATCAGTTAGCTTGTTACCCCCTCGCTGTTACCCCATGCGTCACGAGGTCCCAGTTTATAACTGGGTTGTTAAGATCTCCTACAGTGATTGCATCCTTGTCAGTAAGCATAAAATGGCCTCCTATAAGGTACATTATCATTATGAACGTCTTATTCATTAATTCAGTTTACAGCGAATCGTATGGATCGAGACACGTCATTTCCTAACCGTGTTTTACCTGTTTGTAAACCATGACAGGTATATATATATATATATATATATATATATATATATATATATATATATATATATATATATATATATATATATATGTATATATATATATATATATATATATATATATATATATATATATATATATATATATATATATATATTCTTTTTTCTTTCAAACTATTCGCCATTTCCCGTGTTAGCGAGGTAGCATTAAGAACAGAGGACTGGGCCTTTGAGGGAATATCCTCACCTGGCCCCCTTCTCTGTTCCTTCTTTTGGAAGGTTAAAAAAAAACGAGAGGGGAGGATTTCCAGCCCCCCGCTCCCTCCCCTCTTAGTCGCCTTCTACGACACGCAGGGAATACGTGGGAAGTATTCTTTCTCCCCTATCCCCAGGGATAATATATATATATATATATATATATATATATATATATATATATATATATATATATATATATATATATATAAACGCTGCTACCAGATTTGTCAAATCTACCTTTACAGAAAAACGTCATTTCGTGGGGATAACAAACGCTGTTCTCTCTCTCTCTCTCTCTCTCTCTCTCTCTCTCTCTCTCTCTCTCTCTCTCTCTCTCTCTCTCTCTCCCTCCCACTGTAACTGTCCCATAGGTCTGTGCCACAGCAAAAGGACTCGAACCCCCGAGTGGAAAGGTGCACACACACACACACACACACACATATCACACTATCTGGTAATACTAAAGGTTTGCACTCAGCAATACCCACCCACCCTTCCTTCCTTCCTCACAGTGTTTACCCTCTGTTTACCCTCTACTCTCAGAATCTGCCACGTGAACCAGGGTCACATCTGAACGCAAGACAACATTTAAAAAAACAAAAAACGTTGGCATGAAGTGTGGAGCCCTTGGGCGTTTGCTGTATGTACCAAGAGGACGAACTAGGTGGACCCTACGTTAGGGTCAGTTTGGACGGCAAGTCTAACAGAAAAAAAAGGACCTCTGACAAGAGCCCACACCAGCCACCCGAGGCATGGCTTACGAAATGAGCTATACCCCAGTCCATGGTCTAGATTCCATAGCTATACACGCAGGTAACTACTAGATTACCTCCTCCCTGGGCAGAGCAATACGGTCGTCAGACATGACTCACGAACACTGTCTGAGAGTCGGAGTTCCAGGTGGCTCAACCCAGACACCACTGGTCCTTAAGCCTGGCCAACAAGCCATGGTTATCACCAGCATAACTCAGGCGAGAGGCACACAAGAGGCTTGCACACACGCACACACACACGGCTCATAAGTGGCCTGCACACACACACACACACACACACACACACACACACACACACACACACGGCTCACAAGTGGCCTGCACACACACACACACACACACACACACACACACACACACATATGAACTGAGCCACTGCTGGTACACAAGTGTTCACACACTTTCACTGTTGGCCGTGAGGACCGGCCGCCCAGGAGGAAGCCGACACCCGCCTCCCGTTCACTGAACGGCCGGCAACCTGACACTGTCACACGTGACACGTCCTACACTGCATGATGCATAACACGTCCTACACTGCATGATGTATGACACGTCCCACACTGCATGATGCATGACACATGGAGAGCAACGTCTTACACTGCATGATACATGGTGGGCCACGTCCCAAACTGCATGATACATGATGGGCCACGTCCCAAACTGCATGATACATGGTGGGTCACGTCCCACACTGCATGATACATGGTGGGCCACGTCCCAAACTGCATGATACATGATGGGCCACGTCCCAAACTGCATGATACATGGTGGGCCACGTCCCAAACTGCATGATACATGGGGGGCCACGTCCCAAACTGCATGATACATGGTGGGTCACGTCCCACACTGCATGATACATGGTGGTCCACGTCCCTCACTGCATGATACATGGTGGGCCACGTCCCTCACTGCATGATACATGGTGGGCCAAGTCCCAAACTGCATGATACATGGTGGGCCACGTCCCAAACTGCATGATACATGGTGGGCCACGTCCCAAACTGCATGATACATGGTGGGCCACGTCACAAACTGCATGATACATGGTGGGCCACGTCCCTCACTGCATGATACATGGTGGTCCACGTCCCTCACTGCATGATACATGGTGGGCCACGTCCCTCTGCATGATACATGGTGGTCCACGTCCCTCACTGCATGATACATGGTGGGCCACGTCCCACACTGCATGATACATAGTGGGCCATGTCCCACACTGCATGATATATGGTGGACCACGTCCCTCACTGCACGATACATGGTGGGCCATGTCCTACACTGCATGATACATAGTGGGCCACGTCCCACACTGCACGATACATGGTGGGTCACGTCCCTCCGCATGATACATGGTGGACCACGTCCCTCACTGCATGATACATGGTGGGCCATGTCCCTCACTGCATGATACATAGTGGGCCATGTCCCTCTGCATGATACATGGTGGGCCACGTCCCTCTGCATGATACATGGTGGTCCACGTCCCTCACTGCATGATACACGGTGGGCCACGTCCCAAACTGCATGATACATGGTGGGCTACGTCACAAACTGCATGATACATGGTGGGCCACGTCCCAAACTGCATGATACATGGTGGGCCACGTCACAAACTGCATGATACATGGTGGGCCACGTCACAAACTGCATGATACATGGTGGGCCACGTCACAAACTGCATGATACGTGGTGGGCCACGTCCCTCACTGCATGATACATGGTGGGCCACGTCCCTCACTGCATGATACACGGTGGGCCACGTCCCAAAGTGCATGATACATGGTGGGCCACGTCACAAACTGCATGATACATGGTGGGCCACGCCCCACACTGCATGATACACGGTGGGCCACGGAATCGAGGCACTGTATGGGGAGTCGTGCAAGTTCTAGAGTAAGCCAACCGCACCACACAGTGATCATGGATGTGGCGAGGATATGGCTGGCTGCTGGTGTGTCCCGCGGCATGCTGACATATTGTTACCTCCGACATGTTGCATGAGACATATTATTACCTCCTACATGTTGCATGAGACATATTATTACCTCCGTCATGTTGTCTGAGACATATTATTACCTCTAACATGCAGTCTGAGACATATCATTACCTTTGACATGTTGCATGAGACATATTATTACCTCCGACATGTTGCCTGAGACATATCACTTCCATTTTCCTTTTTTTTTCGTGCCGAAGGCTACGATCGCGGAATAAAGGCGTAACCCGAGGCCAGGCCTTAGATATAAAGAAGGCTATCGTGGTACAAATACGAGGGGGGGAAAAAAAGGAAAAAAAAAATACGATAAGAATTAAGTAGTGACAAGGAAAAGCTGCCCTTGAAAATACATTCCAGTGGTGAGGTTTAGGAGAGATGTGAGAAGGTGTACGTCCAGTTCTATATAACCTTAAGGTGGCCGAGGGTCAGGTGAGACACGAGACGTTAAACAGTTCCATCCATTATGGGTACAGAGGAAGAGGCATGGCACCACACTCGCCTACCACAACACACGAGTTATGCAACACAGTGTTGTCCAGTACTGTGTGGATGCTAATGGAGTGGAGGGGGTGGGGGCGGGCAAGCGAAAGGCCAATCCTCAGAAACAGAAACCAAAGTAACATCTATAAAAGAGGGCGAGGGAAAAAATAAAGAAATAAAATCGCTCATAAAGTGGAGAAGAAAAACAAAAAACAAAAGTAGGAGGCGGTACAGAACACTGATAGACCAACCTAGCTAGCATGGAAAAAAATGGAGAGGCTTATCAATTAATAATTACGACAACAGACGGACTAGAGAGAGAGAGAGAGAGAGAGAGAGAGAGAGAGAGAGAGAGAGAGAGAGAGAGAGAGAGAGAGAGAGAGAGAGAGAGAGAGGTGTATTACCGAACAGGCAACAGAGTGAGGGACGAAGGCAGAGAGAGAGAGAGAGAGAGAGGACTCAAGACGCAGATCCCAGAGCCACACCCACTGGAAAGCTCTTGATACATCAAAGGCTACAACATAGGACTCCATTGGGGGAACCTCAGAGAGAATGACCAGACGTGAGTAAGGTCAAAGCTCTCACCAGGTGGATCTCACACTACGGAAGCCACCACTGATAGCGGAAAGAAGACAGATTACATTTCCCATACAGGTATCCTGAGTCATCAAAAGCTTCCATGATGATAATCTCTATCTAACCAGCCACTCAAGGATACAGTCATACGATTCCACTCTTAGCTACGGGGCAAACGCTTTATCTCGAATTGAGGTGCAATGCTTCTTCTTCAACAGGATTGTTAACGTATGGAGTGATTTACCCGTTGAAAGCAGCATAATAACAAGTACGTTTAAACACAGACCTGGCAAACACACACTTCAATGAAAATCTACAGCTGACATTACATGCGCCTCCACAGCCATTTGAAATGACTATACAAGTCTTCCACTTTGAAGTATGTGTGTGTGTGTGTGTGTGTGTGTGTGTGTGTGTGTGTGTGTGTGTCTTTCTAACCCTACCACATCAGCTAACGAGTCTCAGATCTCTTCCACTATCACAAAACACCTTCGTGAGGACCCAGAGATCTGTCGCTCTTTGAATGCATTGGTATTTAACAGTTATCTGCGTCCTGGTCGCTACCATCGGGGGCTGGTGAGGACACGGCCGGCCAGGGTGAACATGTGTTGGTTGGGGTCTGGTGATTATGGCACGGGCTAGCCTAGCGCACCTGTGTCGGGGGCTGGTAAGGAGGACATAGGAAGCAGCAGTTAGGGTCTGGAACCTTGGCGAATCAACACTGTAGACCATGAACGCTAACCAGGGCACAGTGAGGGAGAAATCCTCGTTGTACTATTAAAGTTAATCTGGTCTTTTCCTTGTAACGACAAGGACAGATAAGATGGCTTACACGGACGGCTGAGGTAGCTGCAGGAGCTGCTAAAGTAGTAGCTTACATGGACAGCTACAGGGGCAGCTAAGGTAGCTTACATGGACAGCTAAAGTAGCTTACATGGACAGCTAAAGTAGCTTACTTGGACAGCTATGGTAGCTTACATGGACAGCTATGGTAGCTTACTTGGACAGCTATGGTAGCTTACTTGGACAGCTATGGTAGCTTACATGGACAGCTACGGATGCTACAGGTGCAGCAAGGTAGCTTACATGGACAGCTACGGATGATACAGGGGCAGCTAAGGTAGCTTACGTGGACAGCTAAAGTAGCTTACATGGACAGTTATGGTAGCTTACATGACAGCTATGGTAGCTTACATAGACAGCTATGGTAGCTTACATAGACACCTATGGTAGCATACATGGACAGCTAAAGTAGCTTACATGGACAACTATGGTAGCTTACGTGGAGAGCTAAGGAAAGAAGAGAGAAAAACTCTCGTGTTCGTTGTTGCTACATATCCAACAAAGCCAACAGGAACCCGCCAGGGCAGACTGAAGTAGATTGACTATAGAAAACGGACCACAGGGGTACTGTGATCACTTGAAGGCCACAGCACCCCGCCCTTGAAGTCCCAGTTACTGGCCCTTGTACTGAATAAAGAGGCATTGGATACACGAACTTTCTCGGTCCACACTTCCTCCGTGTGGTGTTCATAGAGATGTGGTGGGAAGACAACGTCATCACGAGAGAGAAAAAGATGAAATGAACGAAAGAGAGGAAATCTACAACGAAGAGGGAGTAAAGGAGGAGGAGGAGGAGGAGGAGGAGGAGGAGGAGGAGGAGGAGAAGGAAGAGGAGGAGAGGAAGGAAAATTGGAAGGAGAGGAACTCGGTAGAGGCAGGTGGTTGCCGTGTGTGTGTGTGTGTGTGTGTGTGTGTGTGTGTGTGTGTGTGTGTGTGTGGTAAGGAAGGCTTGGTGATGACATGTCTGGCACTCAGAGGTTACAGTCCCTCAAGGTTCTCTTTCCTCTCCGCTCTAACTGGTTCACCATAGGCACCCTCGCTCTCTCCTAAGTCCATCCTACGCTCCTCGCTCCCTCACTGGTCCATTCTAGGCCCCCTAGCTCCCTCACTGGTCCATCCTAGGCACCCTAGCTCACTCACTGGTCCATGCAAGGCACCCTAGCTCCCTCACTGGTCCATCGTAAGCCCCTCGCTCCCTCACCAGTCCACCATAGGCTCCTCGCTCCCTTCCTTCAATGCAATAATTCCACAAGTCTTCCCTCCACTCCGAAACCCATCCTGCACTCACCAACCTCCCTCCACACCGTCTGTCTCCCACTACCCAACCCACCAGCCCCTCACTCGAATTCAAAATCCTTCTTCCTGAAAATCATTCAAACCCCGACAAGCTCTTCCTTCCTTCCTCCCTCCCTCCCTTTCCTTCCTTCCTCCCTCACTCCCTCCCTCCCTTCCTTCCTTCCTTCCATCTTCTTCCACGGTGACACCACACAGTACTTCCGCCTGCAGCAGACCAATCATCCACAATTACCACAGAGACCTTTCACCCAGGACGAAAAGGTTAAGAGTTGAGCCCCCCGTCGGCGTCTCATGACGTAGGGCTGTGGCCGGTGGCGGCGGGGACACGCACAGGACTCCACCGTGTCGCACGCTATGGCGGATCTTCTATGAGGAGGAGACACTGGCGGGAGTTATGCGTCACGCCATTATAAACCCTCTTAAACCCCTCACCCAACGCCAACCACATTCTCCTCCCCCCATATCATACGACACAACACTGACCCGGTCTCCATCACACCCTACTGACCCTCACCCGTTGCCAAGATCCCCGTACAAAGGTCATCTACCATCATTAGGCCAGCCAGGGTGAAACTTCACCTCGCATCACATCGTTCTTCTGTAGCTGGGAGTGACCGGCGACCTCCCGAATACTAACGCCATCTATTGGCGTCAACCTCAACTCGGTAGAGGCGGTTCTTGTTTATATCCTTCGTCACCGCCATCTTTGGGCACGCGGCCGAACTACGAATCGGGCACTTGGTCGCCCCCCATCTACGGTAAGACCACATTTGAATCACAGTTAAAACACCTGACACTGTCCAAAAGGGGACGAGTTAACCTTAATGAAGTCCACGTTCTCCGAGACGTTCTTGGCTTTCCATATGATATAACTGCGGTACATCCATAACACTACAGGTATGTCACCTTCACCAGGAAGGCTGGAGATGTCTCCTGCAAGCACAAGATGGCTCTCTTGTCAGCCCCCGTAATGTCGACACCTCGACGGCAATGACGAAGTCTTAGGAGAGAGGGTTGTCATGCTGTACACACACACACACACACACACACACACACACACACACAGACGGGGTGGGAGTTCTACATACATATGCGTAGCTGTGAGAGCGGCGAGTGGCCGAGATGACTGAGTGGGTGGGTCGGCTTACGGAGGCCATGTGCAAAACGGTTTACGGAGGTCATCTGCAGCAGGCGATAAATCGTTTTTGGAGGTGACTATGGAGAGTACGGAGGGGGAGTAGTGCATGAGGGTCGAGTGTGTCAAGGCCAACACATGGTGGCGGTGGTGGGGGAAGAAGGGGAGACACACGAGGAAGTGCGTGTGTAGGGTGGTGTGGTGAGGGTGTAATCTGGGATGGAAGAGTGTTGAGTCAGAGCGTGAAAGTGGGCACACACACACCACACACACACACACACACACACACCACACACACACACACACACACACACACACACAGGGTTAGCTGTGAGTTAGCAGGTAGAAGCTATTACTGCCTCTCTTGTCATTACCCCAGAACCGATGCCAGTCGACCAGTCAGCCGGCCGGCACCCACGGGACATGGACGACCCACAGGGAAATGCCAAGGGAGGACCCGAGTGAAGAAGAGAAAGAAGTTCATCAAGTAAACAATTAGTTTCTTGATGAGAGCCAGCCATAACACCACGTCCCTGGCTACTGGTTAGGGAGGAGGGGGAGCCTGTATGTACAGGTATGTACTACCGGGTCTATCATGATCCTGCTGCTGCTGCTGCTGCTGCTGCCCGGGGCTCGACTCCAGGTATGCCTCTCTCTCTCTCTCTCTCTCTCTCTCTCTCTCTCTCTCTCTCTCTCTCAAAACGTTTGATCACCGTCTATCGTCTCGCATTCCACCAACACACGTAGGTTATCCCTTTTTTACTTCTCAGGGCTACGCCTGTGTGTACAGCTGTCGTCGATCAAACGTGGAGATGCCACGACCCCTGGCTACAATGGCCTGGCCTTTGACTTAACATTTACAAGACAGATGAAGAAAAAAATTAAATAATTGGCCAGATCATCATACTCAAAGGTCTCACTGTCGCACTCGAGGGTTCGTTCCGTCGCATCCACAAAGGTTTGAGAACCAGAGACCATTTGTGCGGACGAAACCATCAGCTGGCAGCGACAGAGAACTCGGAGCCACATACAATGGGGGCGAGACACGGAACTTTTGTCCTTGCCCTCCTATTGCCCTAACACACCCCAGGGCCAGACCATGCCACAACCTGCCTCCTCCTGGTTGACCTTACCCACAAGGAGCTTATCTCTACCAAAGTCTCAGCTCTCTCTACAACTGTTATCTGGACGTCATTCATCATCTGGATGTATGTCGTGCGTACACTGAGGGTACAAAACTTTTTTACTCTGACTTCGCTCTCACTGCGAGGCTGGGTGACACCCCTTGACATCCTGTGAAAGTTCCAGTTAGTCACCGATACCTGGTCCACTGTCCCAGGTACCTCGCTCTCATAGTCCCAGGTACCTCGCCCTGATAGTCCCAGGTACCTCGCCCTCATAGTCCCAGGTACCTCGCCCTGATAACCCCAGGTACCTCGCCCTGATAGTCCCAGGTACCTCGCCCTCATAGTCCCAGGTACCTCGCCCTCATAGTCCCAGGTACCTCGTCCTCAGAGTCCCAGGTACCTCGCTCTCATAGTCCCAGGTACCTCGCCCTCATAGTCCCAGGTACCTCGCCCTCATAGTCCCAGGTACCTCGCCCTCATAGTCCCAGGTACCTCGCCCTCATAGTCCCAGGTACCTCGCCCTAATAGTCCCAGGTACCTCATCCTCAGAGTCCCAGGTACCTCGCTCTCATAGTCCCAGGTACCTCGCCCTCATAGTCCCAGGTACCTCGCCCTAATAGTCCCAGGTACCTCATCCTCAGAGTCCCAGGTACCTCGCTTTCATAGTCCCAGGTACCTCGCCCTCATAGTCCCAGGTACCTCGCCCTCATAGTCCCAGGTACCTCGCCCTAATAGTCCCAGGTACCTCATCCTCAGAGTCCCAGGTACCTCGCCCTCATAGTCCCAGGTACCTCGCCCTGATAGTCCCAGGTACCTCGTCCTCACAGTCCCAGGTACCTCGCTCTCATAGTCCCAGGTACCTCGCCCTCATAGTCCCAGGTACCTCGCCCTCATAGTCCCAGGTACCTCGCCCTCATAGTCCCAGGTACCTCGCCCTGATAGTCCCAGGTACCTCGTCCTCAGAGTCCCAGGTACCTCGCTCTCATAGTCCCAGGTACCTCGCCCTCATAGTCCCAGGTACCTCGCCCTCATAGTCCCAGGTACCTCGCCCTCATAGTCCCAGGTACCTCGCCCTCATAGTCCCAGGTACCTCGCTCTCATAGTCCCAGGTACCTCGCTCTCATAGTCCCAGGTACCTCGCCCTCATAGTCCCAGGTACCTCGCCCTCGTAGTCCCAGGTACCTCGCCCTCATAGTCCCAGGTACCTCGTCCTCAGAGTCCCAGGTACCTCGCTCTCATAGTCCCAGGTACCTCGCCCTCATAGTCCCAGGTACCTCGTCCTGACAGTCCCAGGTACCTCGCCCTCATAGTCCCAGGTACCTCGCCCTCATAGTCCCAGGTACCTCGCCCTGATAGTCCCAGGTACCTCGTCCTCAGAGTCCCAGGTACCTCGCTCTCATAGTCCCAGGTACCTCGCCCTGATAGTCCCAGGTACCTCGCCCTCATAGTCCCAGGTACCTCGCCCTGACAGTCCCAGGTACCTCGCCCTCATAGTCCCAGGTACCTCGCCCTGACAGTCCCAGGTACCTCGCCCTCATAGTCCCAGGTACCTCGCTCTCATAGTCCTAGGTACCTCGCCCTCATAGTCCCAGGTACCTCGCCCTGATAGTCCCAGGTACCTCGCCCTGATAGTCCCAGGTACCTCGCCCTGACAGTCCCAGGTACCTCGCCCTGATAGTCCCAGGTACCTCGCCCTGATAGTCCCAGGTACCTCGCCCTCACAGTCCCAGGTACCTCGCCCTCACAGTCCCAGGTATGTAGCCCTGCCATTCACAGGTATCTCGTCCTGACAGCCCCAAGTACCTTACCCCTGATAGTCACCTACTTCCGTCCTGATCCCAGGTACCTCGCCCTGATAGTCACATGTACTTCCTCGTCCAGACAGTACCAGGTACCTCCCCTGATAGTTCCAGGTGCTTCATAATCACCAGGGCCTCGCCTTAACAGCCACTAAAACGACTCTGCTTCGAAAATGTATACATGGGAATGACTCAGCTGCTTCGAAACAATTTCCGTCTAAATAGCTGCTTCGAAACAGTTTACATGCGAACGACTCCAGAACGAGCCGATTTACATAGGAACGACTCTGCTTAGAAACAATTAGCGGAAGAGATATCGACTTCAACACACTTTTAAGTAGGGAAGCTAAGCCTCGAACCACGTTACGAGGAGAGAACTCCACTCCGAAACGACATTCACATATACGACTCTGCTCCGAATCACTTTACGTACCCGTGCTCACTCACCTTCCCTATCCTATGCTCAAAATATCCTCCAAAACGAAGCACACGGTCACGAAGCAGTCCGTGGTGGCAACATACAATTAAACGAATGAATAAACACGACCTTACTTTCACATCCATCTCAGTCTATTATTATCATGTCAAGACTTTTGCTATATCCCCGAGGCCGACTGAACCATCTGCCGTTACTGCTGACCCGCACGAGAGCACACCTAGCCTACAACAGGCAGACTTTGCTCGCCATTCTCCTCCTGCAGGCAGTAGCTGAACCCTGCACGACTAACGAGTACACGTTTATCCTGTGCGGTCAACGAACACTCCTGCGAGCGTCGTATTCCAATGCGATCAACGAAAACGAGGAACATTGGAGTCGCGGGTTTTTTCCTCTCTCTCTCTCTCTCTCTCTCTCTCTCTCTCTCTCTCTCTCTCTCTCTCTCTCTCTCTCTCTCTCTTTCTCCCGTCCCCCCGTCGGTCGGGGCCGAGTTTTGTCTCGCCAAATAAATATGCACGAGCAGGTGCGGGCGGGCTGGGCCGGCTGGCTGGCTGTGAAGACGGTGCCGCGGGTATGGAGTACGTGTTTCTACAGCAGGAACCCAACCACGAGAGAGAGAGAGAGAGAGAGAGAGAGAGAGAGAGAGAGAGAGAGAGAGAGAGAGAATAAAATCACGGCTAAATATGTCTTCTCTCACTACACACTTGAGTAACACATGATCAAACATTATGAATCCCTCAAGCAAGCGCGAGTGTTCCATACTTGAGCACGTCCATATGACCCTTAGGTGCAGCAACGGCCTGGCATTATAGCATACTCCCACAAGGGGTCCGGTCACAGCCCAGGTCATCTCAGCCAAGGGCCATACGTACTGTCGTGCGCAAGGAGGACTATGGCAACTGGACCCTGAAGTTACTGGGTTGCACGGACCAATGACAGAGTGTACCATCACATGTGGGTCTACGTAGGCTGCCACATTACCACGCTGAAGTCCACATACTCCACACCACAGTGAAGTCCACATACTCCATACCACGGTGAAGTCCACATACTCCACACCACAGTAAAGTCCATATACTCTATACCTTAGTAAAGTCCACATACTCGACACCACAGTGAAGTCCACATACTCTATACCATAGTGAAGTCCACATACTCCACACCGCAGTGAAGTCCACATACTCTACACTATGGTGAAGTCCACATACTCTACACCGCAGTGAAGTCACATACTCTCTACCATAGTGAAGTCCACATACTCCACACCACAGTAAAGTCCACATACCCCACACCACAGTGAAGTCCACATACAATGTCTGATTCATAACACATCATGCATAAAAACAAAATCCCCTTAGAGGGTTTCTGGGTCATTTTTTAAAGTTAATATCTGATAAAAATGATATAAAAAAAAACCCTCGGAAACATTCTCCAAGGCAGTGCGTACCTTAACACGTCAATGAATTGTAGAGAAAACGAGGCAACGAACACTCAGCCAGTTGCCAAATCTCCGTCATTAGCCTCCGTGTGGCCGTCATCAACCCCTCAACCTTCTGATCTGCTCGTGTTTCATGCCTGAGGTAATGCCAGCTCCGTACCTAATGCAGGCAACAGGCGTCTCAAGGACGCTGGAGAGTCAGTCGGAACCCAGCCAGACGATAGTCGAGCTGATAAATCCCCAGCTGCCATACTCCCTCCCTGTGTGGGTAGGATCCACTCCTACTCTGTTCCTGCTTTGACTTAGACGAGGAATCGATAAAAAGCTTCAATACCTTTTTCTTACCGATGTTCCTTTGGATGACGACGAGTGGTGTCGACTGCCTCACAGCGCTGCAGTCTTCCCCTGCAACCCCGCAGCAGAGTGAGCCACGATAACGAGCGTCTGCATCGTAACGTAACTGACCTTCCGTAGGCAAATCCAGACCCCACGTTACTCATGCTAATGACCTTATCGACCTACAGTAATCATGAGACATACGAGATGTCATGAATATACTCAGATAATCTTCCTCGATCTCTTCTCTTGCACAGTTCGCGTAGAATAAGAGGGTCGACGGTGGGTGGTGATGGCAGAGTCTGATCTGAGCGGTTGACTGACGAACACTTGATAATTATACACAGTGGGCCCGCCCCTGCGCGTGGTGCACGGGCCTCCTCGGAATGTCATCCAAATGGGTCGGTCTGCACGACGCAGTGAGGAGGAGGAGGAGAGAGCCAGAGATGTCTTAATCTATAATACTAAAGACATTTCTTGCCCTCTGAGAAGACAGGAGAACCAATATGTTTCATGCAAACTCAGGCCGAGAGAACCGGTCTCTCATCAGTTTAATGTAACCACTTCCCCATTTTCTCCCTCCCTCCCTCACACCTGACCTTCTGGTGCCGCAGACCACGGGGAATAACAGCCCTCCTCCGCTGGTCAACGACAGCTCGTCCTTATCATCTCCGTGGCTGTGGTGCCGACGCGTGCACGACACCACACGACGTCGAACCTGTTATCTCTTACAAGGACGGGACGACGTCGACCCTGTCATCACTTACAAGGACGGGACGACGTCTACCCTGTCATCACTACAAGGACAGGACGACGTCTACCCTGTCATCACTACAAGGACGGGACGGCGTCTACCCTGTCATCACTGCAAGGACGGGACGGCGTCTACCCTGTCATCACTACAAGGACAGGACGACGTCTACCCTGTCATCACTACAAGGACAGGACGACGTCTACCCTGTCATCACTACAAGGACAGGACGGCGTCTGCCCTGTCATCACTACAAGGACAGGACGGCGTCTGCTCTGTCATCACTACAAGGACGGGACGACGTCTACCCTGTCATCACTACAAGGACAGGACGGCGTCTGCCCTGTCATCACTACAAGGACAGGACGACGTCGACCCTGTCATCACTACAAGGACAGGACGGCGTCTACCCTGTCATCACTACAAGGACAGGACGACGTCTACCCTGTCATCACTACAAGGACAGGACGACGTCTACCCTGTCATCACTACGAGGACGGGACGACGTCTACCCTGTCATCACTACAAGGACGGGACGACGTCTACCCTGTCATCACTACAAGGACGGGACGACGTCTACCCTGTCATCACTACAAGGACGGGACGACGTCTACCCTGTCATCACTACATCACGACGTCTACTGAAGGAAACTGATGGAAAAATGTGCCAGCGTGACCTTCGTCTGTAGTGCCTGACTGCGCTACTTTCAGTCCCAGGGGAATGTAGACTCCTCTGGAGTGAGAGGTTCTCCCAGAAGACTGTGCACTCCCGATAATGTAACGATGACTCTCCACCTGTAATGTAACCTCAAGCAAGTGAAGCCCTGCAACATCTATTTCTTTATCTATCTATCTTTATTTATCTATCTATCTATTTATCTATCTATCTGTGTGGTGGATGAGGAGGAGCAACGGGTAGCTGTGAGGGTGGGTGGGTGGGTGGGTGGGTGGGTGAGGGTGTGCGCGCGCGAGCAGCTAACAGCGCTCTGGTCTACCCTGCGCTGACGGCGTCTTCTCCGACTGACTGCGCCTGCTCGTGAAGCACTGCTGCTCACTGCCCAGACCTGCCTTTTTCACAGCAACCAACTCTGCCTTTGGGACTGAGGTGTGATTATCACTGCTGTGACCAGGTCCTACCCATCACCATGCTCTTGCCTCCCATGTTTTTTCTGTATGTATAATCTCTCTCTCTCTCTCTCTCTCTCTCTCTCTCTCTCTCTCTCTCTATATATATATATATATATATATATATATATATATATATATATATATATATATATATGTTTGTATATCAAGCCAATTGTGTGTGTGTGTGTGTGTGTGTGTGTGTGTGTGTGTGTGTGTGTGTGTGTGTGTGTGTGTGTGTGTGTGTATGTGTGTGTGTGTGTATCATGCTCCACACATGCGCATTACATTATAAGTTCCAGTCATATTCATCATGAACATCCTCCGAGACGTAAATCTGTCTGCCACTACACGAGGTGTATTTCAGGTCACTAGTGAAATGCCAGGTTGATCGAGGTTATCTGCGTAATGGCGTGTCCGCTTTTCTCCCC
This sequence comes from Panulirus ornatus, assembly GCF_036320965.1. Classification (NCBI taxonomy): domain Eukaryota; kingdom Metazoa; phylum Arthropoda; class Malacostraca; order Decapoda; family Palinuridae; genus Panulirus; species Panulirus ornatus. The sequence continues at coordinate 64,894,280 of NC_092224.1, forward strand.
TGTAACAACTTACCTGACTCCCCAGGTGGACTCTACTTGACTCCCCAGGTGGACTCTACTTGACTCCCCAGGTGGACTCTACTTGACTCCCCAGGTGGCACTCTACTTGAATCTCCAGGTGGACTCTACTCGACTCCCCAGGTGGACTCTACTCGACTCCCCAGGGGGACTTTACTTGACTCCCCAGGTGGACTCTACTTGACTCCCCAGGGGACTTTACTTGACTCCCCAGGTGGACTCTACTCGACTCCCCAGGTGGCACTTTCCTTGACTTCCCAGGTGGACTCTACTCGACTCCCCAGGGGGACTCTACTTGACTCCCCAGGGGGACTTCACTTGACTCCCCAGGTGGCACTCTACTTGAATCTCCAGGTGGACTCTACTCGACTCCCCAGGTGGACTCTACTCGACTTCCCAGGTGGACTTTTCTTGACTCTCACTGTGGACTTAACTACCCCTCCCATAGCAGAAGTAACTCCCCTCCCATGCGCACTTAACTGCTTATGGTGGACTTAATGTACTAATAACTTGCTTCATCACTAGTCGTCATCATCACTGGGCAGTAGCTGATGATATGAGAATAATAATATTATCATTACTACTACTACTACTACTGCTACTACTAAATATAATAATAATAATAATAATAATAATAATAATAATAATAATAATAATAATAATAGTACTCAGATGTCCTTCATTAATCATGGGAGGAAGT